>NC_065597.1:14937389-15237683 GCF_024542745.1 Macaca thibetana thibetana | reverse complement strand
AATCACAAATCAGGATCCAAGGATATGTTAAATTATTCAGCATTCTTGACCTCATTATTAAGTGACTTCATATGGGTTTTTGCTCATATTCATATAATCTTAGGATAGAAAGAGCTTGATTTTTGTTTCCTTTCCCCAGCCATTTCCCTTTTTATGTATCAGAGATTTTACGTATATCTCTTTATTTTTATCCTGTTTAATTTTAGAATTTAAAGGGCAATGGCTATGGTTTTGTTTGGGGAACACACAATGAGAACACTTGCTCATATGATGACACACATCAGAATTATGAATATTAGTTAGAAATTTGGTTCGCATACCTTTCTCTGCTAACACACAACTTCAGGTAACAGCAATTTTTCCAGCCAAACATCTGCCTTGGTCTGCCAAGTATTGAACCGAAAGCTGTGATTTGTAACACATGGTCTTATAAATGAGTCAGAACTTCAAGGCCAAGTCGGCTTCTGGAAGTGTTCTAAAATGATAGCAACAATATTATTTTCCAAAATAATGGGAGAAAGCCATAAAAACACTCCAGGAAGATCATGTACCAAAGATGTTGGTTGATTTTGTTTTGTTCCAAAGATGTTTGGAACAATGATTAGTTGGTGCTGACAGGATTTCTACAACTAGGAAATGTGTTGTTGGACATTTAAAACTTTAAATCAGTGTTCCAGTAAATTCTAAAGAACTTCAACCAATTGCACAATTATCCTAAGAATATGACTACGAGATATCGCTTAAACGTACAAGTTAAAATACTTTATATCACTGGGGCAAAGCAATGATATGGACCTGGAATAGGAAAATTACCAGATAATGTGACTGAATCAGTGAGTATCTGCCAAAAGAAAAAAATCTCTTTGAGATGAACAAAAGAAATGAGGTAGCATTAGGCTACTCATAGGACAACTGGCTAGAGCACAGTTTCTTCTTTGAGATGTATTTTGTAATTTTGTTAATGACTCAGACCAAAACAAATACTTTGAAAGCAGCAACACAGAATTCCATTTCAGCATATCCCAACCAGATGGGATCAGAACAGGTGTGATCATTTTAGAGTGTTCTTCTCTATAAATCAACTTCTGGTTTGTTCTAAAGTGGGGCTGTCAGCTTTTAGGCACCCAATGAAGTTGAGAATTTTTAGCAAACTAAACACAGCCATTAAAATAATGTTTGAGTTAGTTTTAATCACAGTGACCTAGATTCTCATGCTCCCCAGGACCTCACTGTATCTCTTCCATGTGTGATATCCATGGGAGGGCTGCACATGGGGAAGACTCACTGAGTGCAGAGCAGGAAGAAGAATTTAGGTCAATTACCTTTTGAAGTCTGATTCCTTTAAACAGCTACTCAAGGTAGTATCTTGCTAACAGAGCTGTATATAATAAAAGTGGCCTGTGCTGTTTCTTTAAATACTGCTTTTTGGTTGTAAGCGATCAAAGTATTAAATTTGTGTAAGAAAAAAAAAAAAAAGATCAAGAGAAGTTTCATCGATGTTCTTTCTGGAATCTATTAGGAAGGATTAGGTATGTGGTTTACCTCTCTTAAAGTCTGGGCTTGAAAGTAGGTGCCTCCATTTCAGTCTCTTCCAGCTGAGCTTTTGTTTTCTCTGCCTGTAAGTTGAGGAGAGAAGAAGTTTAGATGTCACCTCAGGACTTTTGATAATATATTAGAAAATTAAAAAAACATGAAGCAGGCGAATGTATGGGGAGGAGTATTTACTATGGATCCATTCCCCAAAGTTTGAAAAAAAAAAGTATTGTATATGTGAATGTGTGTTTCCTTTCATTAGCTCTCCAGGAAACAAGATTTTTTTCTCAAACTATAAAGAAAAATTTGTTAAGTTTTTTTTTTAACCTTTAGAAAGTAGATACCATTTTGATATGTTTATTCTTTCATTCAATAATTATTTACTGGCACCTACTCTATGTCAAGCACTTTGCACGTTCTTGGGAAGATAACAGTGACCTTGATCTGATATCTGAGTTTGGGGGAAAGAAATCATGTATCAGGCCGGGTGCAGTGTCTCACACCTGTAATACCAACACTTTGAGAGGCTGAGGCAGGCGAACAACGAGGTCAGGAGACTGAGACCATCCTGGCTAACATGGTGAAACCCCATCTCTACTTAAAAAAAAAAAAAAAAAAATAGCCAGGCATGGTGGCGGGTGCCTGGAGTCCCAGCTACTCAGGAGGCTCAGGCAAGAGAGTCGCTTGAACCTAGGAAGTGGAGGTTGCACTGAGCCAAGATCACACCACTCCACTCCAGCCTTGGGTGACACAGCGAGACTCCATCTCAAAAAAAAAAAAAAGATATCATGCACCAGTCAATAGTTGTTGGAATCTTAGAAAGGAATGCTTAGAAAAAGGAGTAAATGAACATATTTAAAATATGAACATCATTTTATTTTTAACATTTCAAAAACACAGAATAATTTAAACACCAACACCTTTGCCAACTCTACTCCTAAGCAATAATCACTATGAGTAATTTGCTATATGTCCTTTTGGATTTCTGTCTGTTTACAAATATATATACAAAACAATTTCTTAAGAACATATGAGCAGACTTAATCCTGATTTGAGCTTTTTCTTCTATTTAAGGGTGTTTCATGAGCATCTTTTCCAGCCACTAAGTGTGCTGATTTACCCCATTCTTCTCAATGACTATGGAGTATTCCATCTTATGGCTCCCCACTATTATCATGGATGGCAATATGGAATGGCAGGACAGTATTAACCAAAGGCAGAAGGTAAGTCTGCATTTAAGTTGTTGGTTTATAAATATTGTCCTATCCTGTCATAGAGAAGACTACCAATCTTTCCTGACAAATCATTGAACAAAGAGTTTCATGATTTTTTAAATGTATTTTTTTAGCATGAAAAATCAAAAAGTGTTTTTTAATTTTAATTAGTAAAACACTTTCATTGCTTTTAGTTTTATGGCAGGGATTCAGAAAAAGCAAATAGACTCAAAGCAACATAATGAATATAGGGAAAATTTTCTGTAGGTCTTCAAAGAAAATGATATAAAAATTATAAACATTACTGAGAAAATTAATTGCATGGTTACAAAGTAATACACATTTACTGCAAAAAGTGTGAAAAATATGCAGACAGGTAAAGAAAGTATCACTGTGCAGATGGGAGGGTGGATTTTGGAAACATTTTTGAAAAAGAAAATAAAAATACCCTGAATCCTATGATTCAGAAATAACAACTTCCTCAACAACTTTTCTTGTTAGTATATATGCGCACACACGTACACATTGAAAAAGCCTGAAAGGAGATAGATAGTTTGCACATTTATGTATGTTTGTATTGAACACTTTATTGGGTTTCCTTTATTACACAGTTTTCCTTTATTATACAGTGAGTCAACCAAAAATACAAATTTTTTAATAAAGTAAAAAAAAAGTGGGTTCATTTCAGGCCTACAAAGAATGACACCAAGGAAATGATAAGAACGTTTTTTCTTTTTCTTTTCTTGAGACGGAGTCTCACTCCATCACCCAGGATGGAGTGTAGTGGCGCCATCTCGGCTCACTGCAACCTCTGCTTCCCGGGTTCAAGTGATTCTCCTGTCTCAGCCTCCCGAGTAGCTGGGATTACAGGCGTCCACCACCAAGCCCAGATAATTTTTTGTATTTTCAGTAGAGACGGGGTTTCACCATGTTGGCTAGGCTGGTCTCAAACTCCCGACCTCGTGATTTGCCCGCCTTGGCCTCCCAAAGTGCTGGGATTATAGGCGTGAGCCACCACCCCTGGCCAAGAGCCTCTTTTCTATCATTGCCTTTCTTCCAACAGGCTTATGGGTTATTAGAAAGTTTAAGATGGCTTTCAAAGATGAATTAGTTCCACACTGAATTTCAACAAATATCCAACAGTGAAAGCAAAGCACAAAATCCAGTAAGCCTGATGATGGTTATGAAATTTTGAATTGTAACCATCTAGAAATATAATCCAAGCTCAGGGTTATTTTGCATCCTCCAAGACTGCAAATGCCAAGTACAGCATGGACCTTGTCTTCAGGCCTAGGAGGCTTTAAGAAGACAGGGGAGGAATGAGCTCCTTGCCTTCCCCTGCAGCTCCAGTGTCCATGCTGGCCAGCACCAGAGCTTCACTCACCCTGCTTGTGGGATGGCTAGCAGAGCTCACAATCCCCTTGCTAGGTAACTAGAAGCATGTCACATCTAGCTTTTGTATACACAGAACCCCTGGTCATCTTCTCAAAGCTCTACACATAACAGAGACCCTCATGGATATGAGACAAATAATATCCTGCATAGTCTGATCCTTAACCATGACCCTCAATCACATAAACACCAGCCAGGTAGTTGAGGGAAGGGTTTCTTCCCACTACTTGGTAAAAGGGGAAAGTCAGAGAGCAGGAGAGATTCAGATTAATAATGTTTAAAATGAAAATCTCTAGAAGCTCATTACTGGGGCCATTGAGTAAAGAGCACAGCTTTGGGCCGTGCGCGGTGGCTCAAGCCTGTAATCCCAGCACTCTGGGAGGCCGAGGCGGGCGGATCACGAGGTCAGGAGATCGAGACCATCCTGGCTAACACGGTGAAACCCCGTCTCTACTAAAAAAAAATACAAAAAACTAGCCGGGCGAGGTGGCGGGCGCCTGTAGTCCCAGCTATTCGGGAGGCTGAGGCAGGAGAATGGCGTAAACCCGGGAGGCGGAGCTTGCAGTGAGGTGAGATCCGGCCACTGCACTCCAGCCCGGGCGACAGAGCGAGACTCCGTCTCAAAAAAAAAAAAAAAAAAAAAAAAAAAAAAGAGCACAGCTTTGGAGTCAACTGAGTCTTTCATTTATTCAGTCAATACTTAACGGCCCCATACTATGTGCTAGGTACAGTTCTAGTAGCTGAGAAATATCAAGAACAAAACAGACAAAAATTGATGTCTTAGTGGAGCATACATTCTAGCAAGAGGAGCGGATAATAAAAATAGCATTAGAGGGTGATAAATGCTACAGGAAAAGAAAACAGATTGGGGTAAGAATGATTGGGAGTGGGGAGTGGGTTGTAGGTTGTGGTTTTAAATAGGATGATCAGAAGTCTCACTAAGAAGGTGACATTGCAGCAAAGACCCGAGAAGGTGAGGGAATAAGTCATTTAGACATGGGGGGTAGAGGTTTCAGGCTGAAGGAACAGCCAGTGCAAAGGCCCTGAGGTGGGAGTAGGCTTGCAGGGTTGGAGGAGAGTGAAGGAGAGGAGATAATAGGAATTGAGATCCGAGACATAAGGTGTAGGGAGTGGGTGTGCATGCAAGACCTTAAAAATTACAAGGACCTTAAACATTATACGGACCTTCCACTTAGGTTTGAATCCTTGTACCATCATTTGCCAAAGGTCACAGGTTGAGTGACTTTCTGAATTCCTATTTTGTTGTCTGTAATATGGGAATCTCATTAACTGGGCACAATTATTTTGAGGATTCAAATGGAATCATGTCTGTAAAATAACAAGTACAATGTCTGAAATGTGGTATGTTTGCAACAGATGTTGGTTCCCATATTCCTCCAGGTATAGTTGTGCGCATTTTATACCTATTTTATAAATGTACACATAAACATAGAAGGGCGATGTGACTGACCAGTAGTTACCCAGAGGTAGGAATCCAAGTAGTTTTTAACTCTATAAATAAATAACTATTTTTTTCCCCAAAACAATAAATGCTGAACTATCATCAATAAAACTAATAGTCGTGGAAGGTGGTTTGTTAGGGATTCAAGTTGACTAAGGAATGAAATCTTGGATACATCAACCATTAGTGAGGACTGATATATTAGTAGAAATGTACAGGCAAATCTCATTATTTCCCATTTCCATTGAGTGTCTATTTCAAGGTTAGAAAAAAAATGTTATCTATCCTTCTGGGGCACATCTGAACATTCAAACAATACCAGATAGAATGGTCAGCTTGCAAACTTTTGAAAACACCATTGCCTGCAGGGTTGAAAAGGCCTCTGTTAGATATCAATGTGCTCTGCATTAACTTTTTTTATATGATGGCAGTTTTTCTCTTATGTGGTGGTATCATTAGAGTTTCACTTAAGTTCACAAAAATCATTTTCTGGCTAAGTTTCCACTCAAACCCAGTTGCTACAGAAGTTGGACATCAGTGGGGGAGGCAATTAGTTAGCTAGTTATTATGACTTTACTTACTTAGTACATTTTTAGCAGAAGGAAAAATGACAAAAACCTAAAATAATTCTATACAAATACATGAGTGACTCTTTTTACCCATAGCTCATTGGTACAGTGTACAGTATTTCAAAGAAGCCAATACCTATAACACCCTCTCCTGCTGTATGATTATGCAGTTGTCATCAGCTGAGAGGGCCAACAGGAACCATTTTAATAAAATTTATTGGGTACTTACTGTTGGAGGGCTTGAAACTATGGGAAGAACTGAAGATGGATTCCTCTCTGTAGGTAAATAACAACTGTACATAAGTTCTTGCCAAGACAATTAGTTATACTACCTTTGGATATTCTGCTGGTCAAATGCCCTTTTAGAAGCTTTAAAAAATATTTGCCAGGGAATTTCTTCGGGGGAACACATGCCTCAACTATCGTACAAAGTTTTCTCTGCTCTTAAGCACTAATGAATTATTTGGCCCCTAACTCTAGTCTGGAGTTTACCAAAAATCTGCACTACGTCTATTTAATTGGATGAGGGGTTTTCCTGACAAATGTGTCTTATGATTTTTATACCCTTTATTAAATGCCCAATAAACATTCATTGAAAGCGTAGAAAAAAAAATCTCACTTCCATTTCTTTCTACTTGCCCTATTACAAATCAAAGACTGACCACACACACACGGAGATTTACCTATTATATGTGTATACTAAAAGATGTGTAAATGTAGATGTGTATACCACTTATATGTGTATACCAGAGTATACACAGATATATGATGAAGTGTGACTTTTTTTTTTTTTTTTTAACACACCAGAACATTTAGCTCCAAATGAGAGTTCCCTTTCTGAAGTCATGAGATGACCAATTTATTTCACAGATACAAGTAAACATTTTGGGAACTCTTCTCTGGGCAGTTCTCTCATCACCTCTGGCCTTTATTGTGAATATCATCATTGGTGGCAAATATTTACCACTTCAAAGTAGATTTCTAAAAATAGCTAAAGGTCATTTGGGATCAAACTTCTAAAATAAGTAAGTCAACAAGCGGATAATATTATTTGTTACTTAAAAATATTGGGTAGAACCATAAACTAATGAGTTAATACTTTTTATAAGTACAGTTTACAACCTGCTTTAAAAAATAAAACAGCTTTATTGAAAATTAATTCACATGCCATATAATCCACCCATTTAAAGTGTACAATTCAATGATTTTTAGTATAGGCACAGATATGTGTAACCGTTACTACAGGCAATTTAAAAATATTCTCATCACCACAGAAAGAAACCCTACATCCTTTAGCCATTATGTCCCTACTTTTCACAAACCCTTCTTTCCCCAACCCAGCCCTAAGCAACCACTAATCTACTTTCTATAGATTTGCCTATTCTAGATATTTCATATAAACAGAACTATATAATAGGTGGTACTTTGTGACTAACTTCTTAGCAGAATGGTTTCAAGGTACATTAATTTTGTAGCATGTAGCAATCCTTTTAAAATCAACATTTCATTGTATGTATGTACCACATTTTGTTCATCCATTCATCTGTTGAAGGGCATATAGGTTGCTCCAAATGTCTTTTGGTTATTGTGAATAGTTCTGATATGAACATTCAGTTACAAGTCCTTGTTGGAGCACCTGTTTTCAATACTTTTGTGCATATACCTAAGAGTGGAATTGCTGGGGCATATGGTCATTCTATGTTTACCTTTTTAAGAACCACCAAATTGTTTTTCACAGTAGCTACACCATTTTACATTACACCAGCAATGTATGAGGGTTCTGATTTCTCCATATCTTCACAAACACCTATTGTTTTTCGTTTAAAAAATGTGGCCATCCTACTGGATGTGAAGTGGTGTTGCATGGTTTTGACTTGCACTTCCCTAATGATTAATGATGTTAAGCTTGTTTTCATGTGCTTGTTAGCCATTTGTATATCTTTTTTGTTATTAAAAGATTTATAAAATTTTAATTGAGATGGAGTTTTGCCATGTTGCCCAGGCTGGTCTCAAACTCCTAGGCTCAAGTAATCCACCCACCTTGGCCTCCCAAAGTGCTGGGATTATAGGCATGAGCCACTGTGCCCAGCCCCATTTGTAGATCATCTTTGGAAAAAATGTCTATTGAAGTCCTTTACTTTAAAATTTTTAATGGGCACTTCCAGAAGACGAGACTCAAATGTTTTCAGCAGTAGCAGCCATATTGGAACAAATGCCTGGCCTCCTGGCATCACTAAGGATTAAGTGTAATACTTCTTTGACTGTAAGAGTAAAGAACAAGCAATCACATTAGCTTAAGATGATTATTTGTCCTGCACTAAGTAATACCACATCCATGGGTTTTTACAACAAATATCTACTCGTTTATTGCAAACTCATAGGCCATATGTGTTTTGCATACCATAAGACTTACTAAATAACTTTAGTGGATACCGAATTTCCTTGAAGAAGGGACTTAGAGGCAGCGATCCAGTTGGCAGGAGGAGTGCCCTGAAGTTGTGCTTGCATAGCACTTATGTATGACTGAGAACACATGATTCATGTACAACAAAGAACAGCAGAAAGTTGATGGAGGTCATGAGGACCTAAAGCCTCCCCTTTTCCCAGCTCCTGGTTTGACACTTCCGCTGCATCCATAATCCACTGAGAATCTGAGAAGATATAATCAGAGAAGGAAAAATGCATTCTCAGATCTGCCAATGCCTAGTCACAAAAATATAGGTTCTTGACTCCTGCCTGCCTCTGCTCCAAGCTTGGATATGCACAAGCAAGTTGATATATAGATATGTGAAAAGATGCGTGGATTAGTGGTAGGACAGGGCAGCAGGCAGGGAGGTGGATGGGAGACAGCGGCATCAGGTGGACATCTTGATGGGAGGAAATGGACTGATGATAGGTAAACGTGCGGATGGGTAGCAGACAGGGCTTCTGCTTAGCGCAGCAACCCAGGCTGCTAGCAGATAGTAATCCAATATAAATCTTAATAGTCAGGGAGATTAGTCAGCTGAGTCCAAAACCAGATTCTGGTCAAGTCCTTTTAAAGCATTCCATTTCATCTACTCTGGCACCTCTAAAAGTTAAGAATTGCCTCACTGGGTCCAAGTGGCTCTGACTAATTTTTCCCATCTAGCTCTCTCTGAATCTTTGGTGTGGATCAACAGCTCATGAGAAAAAAAATGAGCAAGGGGATTGCATGGCTTACTGGTAATCAATTATCCAAAGGCTTTAAACTGGAGATACAAAATGGTGGCAGCTTTTCCCAGGGCTACCCAATGAAGCAATGACAATCTGTGAGAACAGAATGAAAACACAAACTGAAAG
This sequence comes from Macaca thibetana thibetana, assembly GCF_024542745.1. NCBI lineage: Eukaryota > Metazoa > Chordata > Mammalia > Primates > Cercopithecidae > Macaca > Macaca thibetana. The sequence continues at coordinate 15,228,192 of NC_065597.1, read as the reverse complement.
AAGGAGTTTGTGAACAGGCTTAGGGATTTTCCCACCGCTCTCAAGGGTCTGCTGTTAGAAAACAAAATTGAAATTATGCAATACAATTCCTTCCATGCCTTTCTCTTGCTCAGAATTAAAAACCGTTTACTGAAGACTTTCTTACTTCAAAACCCAGTCAGGTGCTTTCTACTATCAAGGAAGGTACCTGAAGAATAAATTGCTCCTATCAGAAAGAAAGCATTTTAGTTCTGCCACAAGCAGTGAGATCTGTGTTTGTAAGTCTCTCCAAAGGCAACTCCATTTTTGCTGCTCTCTTCTCATTTTCTTTTGATGCATAAAACCTGTAGACTGGAGCGCTGTGATTGCATTCTGCTACGGAGCAGTGTAATTGTAAATATTCATTGGAATTCAAGCTAGTTTTCCCAGGTCTCTCCTAGGGCTGTACAGCTATGCAAACAGCAGCAGTGCCGTATTAGCTCACAGCCCGCAGGCCACCTATTTCCCCACAGCCCCGAGGACCCTTTCTGTAGAGCGAGCACATGCAGTGAAACTGGCCCTTAAACACCATTTCAATCTACCATTTCACTTGTTTTTCCTTTTCTCCCCATGACTGCTGATCCTCAGTAATTCTGTCTGTCAGTCCCAAATATGCATTAGAAAGAGAATCATGTCCTTGACTAAAAGCCCAAATTCTGAATGCTCTTGCTGTGTATGTGCTCAATCTATTTAGGAGATTAAACAGATTCCAGCCATTCCATGAACACACACACACACACACACACACACACACACACAGGAATATACATATGCAGCAACTCTAGATGAAAAACTAGGATAGTTACCTACTCTAAAGTACAAGAGCATTATTCCTCTTGAGCAATAATGCTGTGAGCTAGCGAAGCATTTAGTTATTCTATCTTTTTTCAAACTTGAAAACTGCAGGAATAAAAAATTAATTAATATAGGATTGGGGATACCATATTAATTATGATCACCCTACAATAAAGAGTTACTTACATATTTAAAACATAAAAATTAGGCCTGAAGGAATCTGTGTTTGACTATGCTTATTTAATCTCAGCATACTACCTGCAAGGCTGAAGTTGAAGGTCCAAGCCAGGCTCCCTGGACCACTCTTTGATATATCTTCTGAATGCTAGATGATTAGATTCCAACAGAATTCAGGGCACCTGCAATATTAACTTCAAAATAATCTAAGGAAGAAATCGATGCATAGAAAAATGACCTATAGAAACCAATTTATAGAGTTTCAAAAAAAGGGGAAAGAGATATGTTATTAATGTGGAAACATTTCAATGAAAAGTAAATCCAGATTGAAATTATTTGGGTCTGGCCAACATTTAGATTTAATGATGAAAGTGAAAAATTACTTTAAGTGACAAAAATATAGGAATGGTCAAAATTTCATATCTAAAAGGAAATTTATTTTAATTTGATTTAACCAGGTAAGTTCATGAGTAAAAGGTACTCTGCTAGGCATGGGGTGAGGGAGGGAATACAAAGATAAGTGATATATGTGTCCTATGTCTGGAAGGGTTTAGAATTTAGCAGCACAAAGAAGATATATAGAAATAGCTACACTATAAAAAGGGGCAAAATACTGTGTTATCTCAGTAACTTCTTGGGAGAGGTCAAATAAGCAACTCCTTGGGAGAGGTCAAAATCAACCAAACTCTGGAGCAGTGGAAGGATTTTGACCTATGGAACTGGGTGGAGGGAGAGGTCTCTGCAGAGAAGTGTTAGGGGTTGAATTGTGTCCCCCAGAAAGATATGCTGAAGTTCTAACCACCAGAATCTGTAAGTGTGTCTTAGCCACACTCTGTAAGTGCACTTATAAGACAATACCATGGCCAGAGTGGCTTATAAACATTAGAAATTCATTTCTCACAATTCTAGAGGCTGGAAGTCCAAGATCAGGATACCAGCATGATCAAGTTCTGGTGAGAGCATTCTTCTGATTTGCAGACTACCATCTTCTCGTATCCTCACAAGTGGAAAGAGGTCAAGGAGCTCTCTAGGGTGTCTTTGATGAGGACACTAATTCTATCATGAGGGTTCTACTCTCATGATCTAATTACCTCCCCAAACCTCCACTTCCAAATACCATTGCACTGGGGGTTAGAATTTCAACCTAAAAATTTTGATGGGGACACAAACATTCAGTGCATACAGAGTGTGACCCCCTTTGGGAACTGAGTCTGCAGATGTATGTAATCAAGTTAAGATGAACTCATACTGGATTAGAGCTGGTGTCCTTATTTAAAAAAAGGGAAATTTGGACACAGATATCCAGGAAAGAAGGCCATGACAAGATGGAGGCAGAGACTGGAGTGATGCATCCACAAGCCAAGGAGCACCTAGGGCTGCAGCAACACCAGAAGTAGAAGAGGGAAGGAAAGGTTCTTTCCCTAGGGCCTTCAAAGAGAGGATGGCCCTGCTGACACCTTGATTTTGGACTTCTAGCCTCCAGAACTGGGCAAGGCTACCTTTCTGTTGCTTTAAACCACCCAATTTGTGGTGCTTTGTTATGGCAGCCTTAGGAAGCTAATGCAAGAGGGAAAAAGATGAGGCCCAAAGGTAGGAAGTGTGGGACTTATTCTGAAAGGTGAAGTTTGGATTGGCTGGAGAGCAGTATGTGTAAAGACCAATTATAGAGATTATGTCTCAGAAAAAAAAGGGTCCAGATGGTGGCATTTGGGGCTTTTATTTGTAGCATATAAAGCACTATTAGGAGAGAGAATAATGGAAGATTCAGGACGTGCTGGAAGAACAGACTGGAAGAAGTGGGAGCAGGTGGCAGGTTGCTGTGAAATCTGAGACAAGAGGTGACATGCTGGACAGTGGCAGTGCTCACAGTAAGAAAGTGATAGATTTGACAGGGGTGGAGGTAGAGTTGATAGAACCTGGACACTAATTAGGTAAAGAAGGCACAAAAATAATTTTTACTTTTGAGTCTGGAGATGGGAAACAGGAAACCCAGGGGGTAGAGTTGGTTTGGGAGAATATGTTGAGGAGAAAAGTCTAGTTTTTAGTAAATGTTTATGTCCAGCAGAATGCTGGAAATGTGGACCTGCAGCATGTGTTGGGTTAGAAATATAGATCTGGGAGCCAGCTGCACTGAGGACATAGTCAAGGGCCTGGAAATGGTTGCAATCACCACAAGAGTTGAGTGATCATCAATGGAAGAGTTGAACACTGGGGGAGCACCTCTATGTGACGGAAGGATGAGGCAAATGTAAATTAGAGTTCCAAGAGTGTAGCCAAGATCAATCCAAGTCAAGGCAGCCAAGGATGTGTTTTATGAAGGACAGGGTGATCAATGACATAAAATGCTGCAGAGAGATTGAGGAGGACAAGGACTCAGAAGAAGTCATCAGATATAGGGATTAGAATGTCAATAGCAATTTAGGAGAGGACAATTTCAAATTAATGGTATAAGAGGTCACTTTAAAAGGGTTTAGAAATGATTAAGAGTAAGAGAGGCTAATATTCATGGATTATTCTTTTGGCAGGTTTGGTAATGAAAAGAAGGAGAAAGATGAACTTCTTGTTGTTCTTGTCATTTTATGATAGGAAAATATTTAAGTATATTAATATGTAAAAGAGAAGAAACTAGAAATTTGGAAGACTTGTAAAAAACAAAACAGAATGGGATAACTGATGGAACAGGGCTCTGGAAGGAAGAAGGATGGATTTCGATTAAGGAGCAAATTAGTTTTGTAAAGCAGATGGAGCAGTTTCCTTTCTGGCATGGGCAAGGAAATAATAGGATGGGTTGTAAATCACTTGGATGTGGAAGGAGGAAGTTGAAGTTCATGTTGGAAAGTCTCATCTCAATAAAGCAGAAAGCAGATCAACTTGGGAGAGAGATGTGTGGGTGAGTGGGCTGCAAGCTTGAGGGATGGGAAAGATGATATCTTTGGGGAATATGATTGAGAGTAAATAAAATAATTGCTAACAGACCTAATTGAGGTGGTAGCAATAGTGCTAACTGACATATTTAATTTTAATTGACAAGACATAACTTTCTACAACAAGGTCTACCAGCTTGGGAGAGGCATGCAGGTGGAAAAGCAGATGATGAAGAGAGGCCAGTGTGGTTATAGGCCTAATTTTCTCTTTAATTCAAATCCATCTCTCTTCCTTCCAGAGGAAGCTCAAAATACAAGGGATCCCAGGTCACAGTAAAGGCTAGATTAGAACAGGCATTTGAAAGGCTTCTTGCATGAATGTCTATTCCTTGTCCTTCAAAGTAGCCTAAAAGTAGTGAAAGAATAAATAATAAAGAAAAAATGTAGGTAAAGGATAAAAATCATGTTCTTTTCTTCCTTCTTTCTTTTAATTTATTCATTCAGCATATAAATAATTTGCTGAATGCCCCTCCATGCCATGTCATGGGAAAAGAAGGCTGGGCATCAGGTTTGTAAGATTAGGTTACTTACTCTTCAGTGTGTGAAATAACAAGAACAGTACACACTCAGCTTGCACTATCTTCCAGGAACTGCTATAAGTGCCTGTCCACATATTAACCATATTAACTGAGAACCATAACCTTCAAATGTAGGAACAATTATTTTGCCAGTGACGGTACTGAATTTCAGGGGAGTTAAGTGACTTGTCAAGGTCACATAGCTAGTTGCCAGCATAGCCGAGGTTTTAGTGAGTCTGGTTCCAGGGTCTGTTGTCTTAATCACTCTACTATATGAACTAAAAAGTTTTGAAATGGGTTATAAGTAGGATGATTACTTTTTAAAAATTTTTTATTTTTTTTTTTGAGATGGAGTCTTGCTCTGTCACCCAGGCCAGAGTGCAATGGCATGATCTGGGCTCACTGCAACCTCTGTCTCCTGGGTTCAAGCCATTCTCCTGCCTCAGCCTTCTGAGTAGCTGTGATTACAGGTGTGTGCCACCATACCTGGCTAATTTTTTGTATTTTTAGTAGAGACGTGATTTTGCAATGTTGGCCAGGCTGGTCTCGAACCCTGACCTCAGGTGATCCACCCACCTTGGCCTCCCAAAGTGCTGGGGTTACAGGCATGAACCACCACGCCCAGCCAATGATTACATATTCTAATCATTCTGGGATGGTCCAGTTTATACTTGTTGTCCCAGCAAAACTATTCATTGTATGCTCTTTCAATAAAAATCCTGGAGGACAAATTACATGGTTACTTTAGTTATAAGAGAAACTGATCAACCACGGGGCTTTTCTTCAAACTCTTCAATGTTGGCTCATGTGATGTATAGAGACTAAGAACTGTAAGGCACTTAAGAAAAATAAATGAAATGGCTCTGCCTTTCTAGGACACACTACAAGACCCACAAGAACCAGCTTCTTTGATTCCCTTGGTAAGATCACAGCCCCTTCCACAACCCTAGTGGCCTCCATACTACTAAGCACTTCAACCCTACTGGTTTTAATTAAAGGAGAAACACAGAAAGGCACATTCTCTAAGTTGCCACCAAATGAAGTTCTGCACACCTATTCTTTAAGCAGTGGTGGAAATTGAACATACACAACCCTACAGCAAATCTGTCCACCCATCTCTCTCTTCCTCATCTCCTTTCCTTATCTCTACTCTCAGGCCAGCACTTCACTGTTCATGCCAAATGTCAGGCTCAATAACGACATGTCATATAGATGTACAGCCTCAGCCAAAATTGGTATTGGGCTAACGCCAGACCGTTTGCAGCAATTCTGGGTGCTTTGTGGCTGTTGGTAATGTCTTCATTTCCTGAACTCCTTCTCCTTATTGTTTCTAGGCTCCAGTGAGAAGCAGGGAAACTGGTACTAGCGACGTGGCTCTGGCACCCTACAAGAAAGTCTTGTGGTCTTGTTGTTGCCAAATTAGCTTCCTTGGAAGATTTAAAGATGTACACTCAACTCCCTATGGATGATTTAAAAAATGTATCACTTATGGTCACTGATGACAGGCACTTACACAACATTGGGATTTGTATTATACAACATTGGGATATTTTAAATGCTGCAACGTGCAAAAATGATGGTAAGCAGAAAACCAACTCAGCAAACTGAACAGAAGACATTCATCCAGGGCTTCAATATCCTGTCAAGTGACCACTGTTTTGTATGACTTTATTATTCTCTGAGGTTTTAATATGCTGTTCCACAGAATTCCCTTATTATTTCCTTGACTGCTTTTCTATTGTCTCCTGTCTGTCCTGGATCCTCTGTTTTTCCTTTCTCTGAATTCAGTCTTGCAGTGAGTTTATGCATTCATAGTGATTTCAACTACAATTTATATTACAAACAGTTCCAAATATACATCTGAGCTGCCTGAAGGGCATTTTACTCTTTCTCTTTTCCTTCCTTGGTAAGCTCGTCCTCTAATATGATTTCAATAATGGCTAACATTTATCATGTCTCAGGCATGGAGTTAATGCTTGGAACCCTACAAGCAGGGGCGCTTACTATTATCATCTTTGTCCTCCAGAGAAGGATCTAGTAAGTGGTAGAACTGAGATTTGACCCCAGACAGATTTGCTTCAGAATCTGTGTTCTTAACCACCACATTATGATCCCTCCTTACATTCAGACACTTGCTCTCTACCTCCTGACTAGTCTATCCCAATAGCTCCTTAGTGCTCTATCTGGCACCAAGCAGAGCTCAATATCATTTTTCACATGGAAGGTTTACCGTGTTTCCTAGTGATCACATTTAAAGTACTCTGTTGGACCTCCAAATTTTTCCACTGACTTCTCTGTCACCCAAGCCCATCTAGACTGTGTATTCCTGTTAAGGATATTTGTGTGCCATGCAAAATGTGTTTCACACTTCCTTAGGGTACTTCCTCTACCTAAAACACTCTTCTTATCTACTCTATAGGAAACCTTTTACCTCTTGTTTTAGGATTTACCTGTTTTAGAAAACCTCCAAGTAACTATAAGTGTAAGGGTAAATGACATATAGTCAGTGATGTTGTCTCCGATTTCTTTCTATTTCCTACAGAGTCTAGTAATATTTATCATCCATTGGATATGCAATAAAGATTGTTAATGTGCTGACATAACCATCGTAACCAAAACTAGAAAGAAACCCACACATGGCTGAGAGGCACAACTTAATAATTACTAGAGGCCAAAGTGTATGTTTTCACCTACAGTGGGGTAAGAGGAGGAATAGAGCTTCTGTATTGTTTCTAAGCCTGTTTGCTTTCAACTCCATTCCCCACTTTCCCCTGTTATGCTCTGTGTGGCTGGGATCTGATCCCCCAAAGCCTGTATTTCTAGGCTCACCAGTCAGTTAGCTTCCAGATAGGTTCAGGCAGTGGAAGGAGCTGAAGGGAGAATGGAGTTTGGGAGGGAGAAATTAGGCACATCTCTGCCTCCCACTCTGTTTTGGGATAGGGCTCCAGCCCCAGCTGTGTCTCCTCTGTAGCTCTAGCTCTCCCACACAGGCCTTCTTCCATGATTCCAGTTTCTATGAGATGACCCTGGCCTCTGGGCTCTGGTAACGCCACTTCCTCGCTTTGTCTCTTCAGCCTAGTGAGGGTAGTGGCTTCCTGCTGTTGTTAACCTCACCATTCCCATTGGCTTCTCAGTGTCTCCCTGTAATTCCCTGCATTAAATTCCCTCAGTTGTAAATTTGTGAATTGCTCTGTTTTCCTGTGAAACCCTGAAAGAACAAGCAACCTTTTACTATTATTATTACTATTTTATTATTATCCCAATAAAATCATAGACAAACTTCCGCTAAAACAAAATCCCTGTCAAGCTATGATTACTTTCTGTCCTCCACCTGTCTGACTAGGAGGTGAGATCCAGCCACAAGTAGAAAGTTTACAGACAAAGAGACGAAGTTGACATGGCTATAACAATGGCATTAACCCTCTAAGAGGACTGACATAACATGTTTCAAACTTACAAATCTTCAACTCTTGAGGTTCTCCATTATAAAGACGAATTGAATAATAACATAAATACAATAGCTTTGTGAGTAGTAAGACTAAGAAAAATAAAAAGGAGAAATTATTTTGTAATTTCATAGGTAGATGAGACTAAGTCAACCTACAGATTCTGACCTTATCTTACTATTTTATTGGTTTATTTAAGGAGACTAGTTTAATATTTAACGTCAAGTGAGTAGGTTCACATTACTAAAGGAAATGGTGTGGACACTTTTAGCTTCAACATAAATTCCAAGATAAAATCCGTCCCTAAAATGAGCCATAAATCCACCCTGTGCCAATCCAATTAGAACCATCTGGTGAGCAAACAGATAGGCACCATCTGTGTTTGAGAGCATCTTAGCTCTGCCATTCACCCAGAGCATCCACCTGCCCGGTCCCCAACTCTTTTTTTTTTTTTTTTTGGCTTCAACAAGAGAGATTTATTTCTTACAGTCTGGAGGCTGGGAAATCCAAGATCAAGGTGCCAGCAAGGTAGGTTTCATTCTGAGGCTTTTTTTTTTTTTTTTTTTTTTTACATTTTTAAAATTATCTTTAAGTTCTGGGGTACATGTGCACAATGTGCAGGTTTGTTACATATGTATACATGTGCCATGTTGGTGTGCTGCACCCATTAACTCATCATTTACGTTAGGTATATCTCCTAATGCTATCCCTCTCCCATCCCCACACTCGACGACAGGCCCCAGTGTGTGATGTTCCCCACCCTGTGTCCAAGTGTTCTCACTGTTCAATTCCCACCTATGAGTGAGAACATGCGGTGTTTGGTTTTCTGTTCTCACGATAGTTTGCTGAGAATGATGGTTTCCAGCTTCATCCATGTCCCTACAAAGGTCATGAACTCATCCTTTTTTATGGCTGCATAGTATTCCATGGTGTATATGTGCCACATTTTCTTAATCCAGTCTGTCACTGATGGACATTTGGGTGGGTTCCAAGTCTTTGCTATTGTGAATAGTGCCACAATAAACATACATGTGCATGTCTTTATAGCAGCATGATTTATAATCCCTTGGGTATATCCCCAGTAATGGGATGGCTGGGTCAAATGGTATTTCTAGTTCTAGATCCTTGAGGAATCGCCACACTGTCTTCCACGATGGTTGAACTAGTTTACAGTCCCACCAACAGTGTAAAAGTGTTCCTATTTCTCCACATCCTTTCCAGCACCTGCTGTTTCCTGACTTTTTAGTGATCGCCATTCTAACTGGTGTGAGATGGTATCTCATTGTGGTTTTGATTTGCATTTCTCTGATGGCGAGTCATGATGAGCGTTTTTTCATGTGTCTGTTGGCTGCATAAATGTCTTCTTTTGAGAAGTGCCTGTTCATATCCTTTGCTCACTTTTTGATTGGGTTGTTTTTTTCTTGTAAATTTGTTTGAGTTCTTTGTAAGTTCTGGATATTAGCCCTTTGTCAGATGAGTAGATTGCAAAAAATTTTCTCCCATTCTGTAGGTTGCCTGTTCACTCTGATGGTAGTTTCTTTTGCTGTGCAGAAGCTCTTTAGTTTAATTAGATCCCATTTGTCAATTTTGGCTTTTGTTGCCATTGCTTTTGGTGTTTTAGACATGAAGTCCTTGCCCATGCCTATGTCCTGAATGGTACTGCCTAGGTTTTCTTCTAGGGTTTTCATGGTTTTAGGTCTAACATTTAAGTCTCTAATCCATCTTGAATTAATTTTCGTATAAGGTGTAAGGAAGGGACCCAGTTTCAGCTTTCTACATATGGCTAGCCAGTTTTCCCAGCACCATTTATTAAATAGGGAATCCTTTTCCCATTTCTTGTTTTTGTCAGGTTTGTCAAAGATCAGATGGTTGTAGATGTGTGGTATTATTTCTGAGGGCTCTGTTCTGTTCCATTGGTCTATATCTCTGTTTTGGTACCAGTACCATACTGTTTTGGTTACTGTAGCCTTGTAGTATAGTTTGAAGTCAGGTAGCGTGATGCCTCCAGCTTTGTTCTTTTGGCTCAGGATTGTCTTGGCAATGCGGGCTCTTTTTTGGTTCCATATGAACTTTAAAGTAGTTTTTTCCAATTCTGTGAAGAAAGTCATTGGTAGCTTAATAGGATGGCATTGAATCTATAAATTACCTTGGGCAGTATGGCCATTTTCACGATATTGCTTCTTCCTATCCATGAGCATGGAATGTTCTTCCATTTGTTTCTGTCCTCTTCTATTTTGTTGAGCAGTAGTTTGTAGTTCTTCTTGAAGAGGTCCTTCACATCCCTCGTAATTGGATTCCTAGATATTTTATTCTATTTGAAGCAATTGTGAATGGGAGTTCACTCATGATTTGGCTCTCTGTTTGTCTGTTATTGGTGTATAAGAATGCTTGTGATTTTTGCACATTGATTTTGTATCCTGAGACTTTGCTGAAGTTGCTTATCAGCTTAAGGAGATTTTGGGCTGAGACGATGGGGTTTTCTAAATATACAGTCACGTCATCTGCAAACAGGGACAATTTGACTTCCTCTTTTCCTAACTGAATACCTTTATTTCTTTCTCCCACCTGATTGCCCTGTTTCAACGACGTTCTCTTGAGAGATCTTTGGAAGTATTTGTAGAAAAGGTTTTGCAGTTCCTGTCCGGACATAACTGCTTTGATATGGAATAAAATAAATAATCAACTGAACCACCTGTACATTTGGCCACCTAATAAATATTCAAAGATACTACCCTCTGTGCCTACATACCTAAAATGAGAAAAACTATCTATGGAAGACACTACTGATTGGCTAGCCCAAAGCCATTCCTAACCCCTTGTCTTTTGCAGCCTTCCCACATAGAGACTGGGGTGGTAAATTCTTGCTTTCCCAGCAACATGGGCAGTGAGGGTGGCTTTGGGACCCATCTGGCTGTGAGGTATAAGCAGATGTCTCCGAGAGCAGTGGGATGGGACTTCTGGGGAAGCTGCTCATTTCTAGGTAGAAAGATATAGGCACAGAGGGCATGATTTTTCTCCCTTCTTCACCTTTTTTCCTTCTTTGGGCACACACGTCATGGTTGATGCCATAGCACTCATTGTGTAACCAATATGAAGGAAAAGTCAAGAATCTCAGCATCTTTGGCTCTGACATCATAGATAGAAAAGGCTTGGTTCTTTGATGACATTTTTGAGTATTGAATCAATGCCACCTAGACTTATTTGAGGGAAATAAAGCCTATTTGTTTAGCTCACTTTTTTTTTTTTTGAGAGACTGGGTCTCACTCTGTCACCCAGGCTGGAGTGCGGTGGCACAATCATAGCTCATTGTAACCTTGACCTCCTAGTGATCCTCCCACCTCACTAGGCTATAGCTGGGTGTAGTGGTGTGTACCTGGAGTCCTAGCTACTCAGGAGGCTGAGGAGGGAGGATCACTAGGAGATCAAGTGCTCATTTCTAGGTAGAAAGATATAGACAGTATATCATTGATTCAGCTTATTAGCACTTGATCTTCTGGTGATCCTCCCACCTCAGCCTCCCGTGTAGATAGGACTACAGGTACACACCACCACCCCCCAGCTATAGCCTGCTATTGTTGTTTCTATTCCTTGCAGCCGAATGGAGTCCCACCTGGTTGAAAAGACAAATTTATACTTATTACAAATGTGTCACATTCTATTATAATTGTTGGCTCTAGACATAGTTTATAACAAACTCTTGATTGTGGTCTATGCTTTTATACCGATTTCTCATTTCTTATCTTTGCTCAGGGTTGATGATTTTTTTTTTTTGAGACAGAGTCTTGCTCTGTCACCGAGGCTGGAGTGCAGCGGCATAGTCTTGGCTCACTGCAACCTCCACCTCCTGGGTTCAAGCAGTTCTCCCGCCTCAGCCTCCCAAGTAGCTGGGACTACAGGCATGTGTCACCACACCCGGATAATTTTTTGTATTTTTAGTAGAGACAGGGCTTCACCATGTTAGCCAGGATGGTCTCAATCTCCTGACCTCGTGATCCGCCCACCTCGGCCTCGAAAAGTGCTGGGATTACAGGCATGAGCCACCTCACTCGGCCAGTTGATAATCTTAATAGAGGTGAGCAGACTTTTTCTATAAAGGGTCAGATAGTAAATATTTTAGATTTCATGAGCCAAATCTCTGTCACAATTACTCAGCTCTGCTATTGTAGTGTGGAAGCAGCCATAGATAATATGTAAATGGTGAGTGTGCATGGGTTCCAGGAAAACTTTATGTACAAAGAAAGGCAGTTGGGTCTATGTGCCGTAGTTCGTCAACGCCTGATCTTAGTCAAGCCCACCTGAGAAAGTGAAAATAGCTCCAAATTTCTACAGGTCCTGGGTTTCTACCTAGATCTGACAGTGTCAGTCCGTTTTCTTTTCCTTCTTGCCCCCTTCACCTGAGGGATCCTTAGGGAAGACTGATTGCAACCCCTCAGCTAAAACCAAATCAGAAGGAATTTAGAGTTCCCCTGGGAGAAGTATTTCCCCAGCATATACTGTTTGGAGAGTGCAGAGAATAGTATGAGATTTCCCTCTCAACATAGATCTTCTTATAAAGGAGTCAGTGAAGGAGAACTTTCACTTTCCTCTCCCACTGGTGAATGTGAGAGACCTGTGATGGTTATTAGTCTTGTGAATATAATCAAATCTCAGTGATTCTGGTTCTATATGAATTGTGGATTTTCTCTTATTTTCCTTCCTACCTTTCCTTCCTTTCTTTCGGCCCTTGCATGTTCAAGTGATGCCAAGGAAATCCGAGGAGATGCAGCTCAATCTGTCACCTCTTCTCTCTTCGTTAAGGCAGCTCTGATACATGGAAGGGTGAGTAGGCGTTGGAATTATTAGCTAACATTGGATTGGGAGTTATTTGTGGATTGAAGTTATTATGTTATCCCTATTTCCTATTTCCATGGAATACTTTGTAAGTAAGTTCCCTGTCAGTGGTGGAAATGTGAATGAATTGCAGTTTCTTTTTCTGTTATGGAACAGAGAAAGACCAAGCCAGTTTCCAAAATCTTAATGTATTGTGAATGCATTAAAAACATTTTTTTTAAGTTGTGGGTACACAGTATGCGTATATACTCATGGAGTACATGAGATATTTTGATACAGACATGCAATGTGTAATAATTACATCAGGGTAAATGGGGTATCTGTCACCTCAAGCATTCATCATTTGTGTTGCAAACAACCCAATTATATTCTTTAAGGTATTTTTAAATGTGCAATTATTTTTTACTATAGTCACCCTGTTGTGCTAGCAAATACTAGGTCTTATTCATTCTTTCTAACTATTTTGTTCGTACCCATTAGCTATCCCCACTTCTCTCCCACCCTCCCCACTACCCTTCATAGCCTCTGGTAATCATCCTTTTAGTCTCTATCTCCATGAATTCAGTTGTTCAATTTTTAGCTCTCACAAACAAGTGAGAACATGCAAAGTTTGTCTTTTTGTGCGTGGTTTATTTTACTTAATGTAATGACCTTCAGTTCCATCCATGTTTCAAATGACTGGATCTCGTTCTTTTTTATGGCTGATTAGTACTCCATTGTGTATATGTATCACATTTTCTTTCCATTTGTCTGTTGATGGACACTCAGGTTGCTTCCAAATCTGGCTATTGTGAATAGTACTGCCATAAACATGGGTGTACAGATATCTTTGATACACCGATTTCCTTTCTTTTGAATATATACCTAGGAGTGGGATTGCTGGGTTGTATGGTAGTTCTGTTTTTAGCTTTTTGAGGAAACTTCAAACTGTTTTCCATAGTGGTTGTACTAATTTACATTCCCATTAACAGTGTATGAGGGTTCTCTTTCCTCCATATTCTTGCCAGCATGTGTTATTGCCTGTCTTTTGGATATAAGCCATTTTAACTGGGGTGAGATGATATCTCATTGTAGTTTTGATTTGTGTGAATGCATTTTTAAAATGTTTAATTGGGAACCTCTTCTGATTTGATTCCACTGACATGCTGAGGAACCAATGAATATTTGGGCATGCAAAACATTAAATTCCCCTGCATTTAATTTTGATGTTCAAGTTGGAAAACCCAGAAATTTCCTTTAGGTGGATTCAGAATTTTCCTTTGGGGGGTTCACAAGAAAACCATCTTCCACAATCAGTGTAACTCCTTTAAAGGTGAAGTCATATAGCTGTACTTCCTTATATCTCTCTGCTGTTTGAGGAGTGATTTCTGGCTCTGTCTACATATCTGCTTCTGGAAATATAAAAAGAGTGCAAAGTTGCCACGAAGTTTTGATTCACTGTCATTAAAGAATAAGAAGTAAAACTAATGTAATGCCATTTCATTCACAAGGAGAAAGTACATTTCGAGGGTCTCCAGATCACTGCAAATTTTATTCGCACAAGTACAGTTAGTCACAAGCACAAGAAAACACTTATAAATTTCTTTCTATTCTGATCAGTGTTTTTTTTTTTTTTTTCAGACAAGGTCTTGTTTTGTCACCCAGGCTGACATGCATGGTGCAATCATAGCTCACTGCAGACTCAAACTCCTGGGCTCGAATTATCTTCCCACTTCACTTCCCCAAAGTGCTGGAATTACAGGTGTGAGCCACTGTGCCTGGCCCTGATCAGCCCTTAAACAGGCTAAGGGGATGAGAAGAAGCTATAATGAACCTTCAAACTTCAACATGAAGCCCAAGACAATAGATCTTTGTCATTGCCAGATTATATGAAACTCAGATAGAATTGCCTGACCACTTCAGTTTGCTGGAGAGCAGATGGTATTCAATTCAACTAACTTTTATGGGGTTCCTGCCATTTTCCAATTACAATCCTAGATATGGGGAAGCGCTAAGGTGAATGGGTTCTCATGAAATTCACAATCTATAGGAACACAATATATAGAATCTTAAGAGACCTGTGAACAAATAAATTACAACATGAGGGATAAATGAAGTATAGAGGTATGTTCAAAGTTATAGATGTAGTGTGAATGAAGACATGGTTAAATTTTTCCGGGGAGGTAACAGAAGGCTAGTGGAGGATGTGATTTTGTGGGAGTAGGTGGGTGGGACCTGGGTGTGGGTAAACAAAAGTGAAAAACAGGCCTGGAAATAAAGGTTGCATTCTTTCAAAACTGAGTAGCACTGGATGGTCATTTTATGTTCTTTCCTTTGGAATTGCCACTTGGGACTTTCAACAAAGGAAGGAAACTCAATTAGACCACCTCAGATGTCATACAGAACACTGACTTGGCACCGGAAGATCTGTACTTATGTCCTAATTCTTCAATTTAACAAGCTTTGTGGCCTTGGACAAATTGGCCGACATTTTTGAGCTTCAGTTTTCACCTCTGTAAAATCATGCAGTTGGACCCTCCTACTGGTCCTCAAACCTTTGTGTCTTGCATTCTATCAATGTTTGAACTCTGTCCTTACAAGCCAGTTTCATCCCCACTCTGATCGCTCCTCCCTCCAACCAAAGAATAAAAGGAGCAAGCAAGAAAGCTCCTCTTCCCAGCATGACACTTACACGCTTACAGGCCATCTATGGCCCTTTTCATAATTTGTGCTTTTCAATTTTTTTTCTGGGATTTAAGTTTTAGAGAATAAATTTTATCATGAATCTTCAATTGTTCTAAAAACCTTGCAGCTTACTTAACCTAGTTTGTTTTCCTGCTAATTGAGAATCCTTCTAGCATCTTGCCCTGTGTTCCTCTTGAACACTCAAAATCATGGGCCCTAACTTCATTCATCTACTCCTTTTCCAGTTCAGAAAGCTCAGGCAGGCAAAGTAAAAAAGGGAATAACATGCACATTGGAGCTATAAATAGCAATTGTACAACTGATTGTAAATACCAAAGGCTAAAGACGTAAGTAGTAATCAAATAGCCTTCCCTTTGGGACAGCTGCAGGAAGAAGTAGTCCACATCCTTCAAGGCAAAAAACAGCCTGCAAGCCCAGGTCATAAACCTTCTGTTTGCACTGGATTGTTAGGGGAAAGATTTCTGGTGCCTGGCATTGCATCTGGCCACAATGGTTGCACAGCAGCTACCGACTGAGGAACAGACAACTGAAGCAGAAGCTCTGGGTTTGACCTTGAGCTTGGCCACTCCCGAAACTTCTCTGCACCCCAGTGTTTTCAGATGGAAGATCAGAAATAATGACTCCTGCTTCACAAGGTTGATGTGAAGATTTCATGTAGATGTTGTTTGAAACCGAGTTTTGGAAAAATATTCAAGAAGTGGTGGAGGCCGGGCACAGTGGCTCACACCTGTAATCCCAGCACTTTGGGAGGCCGAGGTGGGCAGATCACTTGAGGTCAGGAGTTCAAGACCAGCCTGGCTAACATGGTGAAACCCCATCTTTACTAAAAATACAAAAATTAGCCAGGCATGGTGGGACATGCCTGTAATCTCAGTTACCGGGGAGGCTGAGGCAGAAGAATCTCTTGAACCTAGGGGTAGAGGTTGCAGTGAGCTGAGATTGCATCACTGCACTCCAGGCTGTGTGACAGAGAGAGACTCCGTCTCAACAAAACAAAACAAAACAAAAAACAAATGGTGGAGAATTTCTAGTTGGCTGACCATAACTACTCAGGCAGTTAAGACCAGGTTTTCAGTTGTGAGACATCCCAGGAATTTATGTATTTATGTATATGAACATATACACACATATGCATATATATATATGATCAAAGGGCTTGGAAAAAAGGATAAATAAGGATATGCTATCTAATGGAATAAAATTCTCCAAAATCCTTTTAGATCTGCTAAATCACGAGGAAAGGAGAAGTAATATTTATTTCGCCTTTTAAGGAAGATAAAAATCCTGATTTAGTTTTCTGAGATTTGGAGTCTCCTTCCGTCAGCTTCCCCACAGCCCCGGCTCTCATTCCCCAAAGCAGTAAGAACAGAGTTCTCAGCCTCTACATTGATGATTTATCCTGGTCACAGAGGGGACACCCAGCTAACTGAGGTTAACAGCTTTCTCGGTTTCATTTCAAAAAGACATTAGCATGGAGGCTCAATGAAATGCTGATATGCCAAATACTGATTCATTCACCTGCAGAGTTCACTTTAAGGCAGGGACCTATTTGACAGGCAGGGCTGAGCTCCTAGCCTTTTCCTAAAGGGCAATCCCATAATTCATCTCCCAGTGCTAAATTACACCTGACACTTCACTGAAGACGTCAGGTGCACTCACCCAACTGCAATAAGCTTGATGCAGAAGAGGTTTGGAAATGACAAAAGTATTTTTTGAAAATAACAAGACTAATTCAATTGTGGGTGGAAATATCTGTGGTGTAAAATATTCCCAGGCAGAATGCACACATTTGTTTTTGTGTTACGGGCAGGTCTTTTCTCTGGCAATGGGGAATCTCTATGTTGTGCATCACTACCTGAGTTACATGCCCCATGACCTGTCCTTAGATTTGGCCTAGTCACTAAGGAAGCTCCAAGCTTTTCCATCATCTGGGCCTTCCCTACTCTAGTCTCCTTCCAAATTTGCAGGAAAGATGGTTCAAAAGCTACAAAGTCATGCGCTCTTACTGCTCCTCTACAGAATTTTCTGAGGAGAGGTTCAAGAATAGGCACAGGGGAAGCAGAAGACCCGTCCCCTACATTAGCAAAGCCATCAAGTGCTTGAGCATGGCCCTTAACTTGTTATCAGGCCCCAGGGATGCTTTGGTGAAAGAAAAGAAAGAACAAAACAAAACAAGACAAAACAAAACAAACCCAAAACCTTGACAAGTGAAGCCAAGTAGCTTCCTAATGGTCCCATCCAGGAATTTAGTGGGTGCAGGGAGTTGCTGGTCATTTATCTGATGCTGTATGAAGAGAGCACATGAGGCTTTAGCCTGGCCAGAGCTCACGAGAACTTTGGAGGGATGAGGTGAAATGTTTTCTCTGTAACTCAGAAAGTCTTCACTGAGTATGTGCTAGGTGTTGAGGACACTGCAGTGAACAGGCAGACACAGGGGTCTTCTCTCATGGGGCCTCAGGTCTCACTTAGGACACCTGAGCTTAAAAAGAGCTAAGATGATTGACCTGCTGGGCAGTGCCCAGCACCTCTTAGGTGCTTAATAACTGTTGAATGAAGACATTGTAAATAGGGTAAAAGCAAATGAGCTGAACATTACTAAGCGCCTCTCTGTCCCAGATTCTATGCTAGGCCCTTTCCATTACATTATCTAATTCAGCACAAAATGAACAGTTAAAGTCAAGGTCAGACTGTGGCACATGGCTTCTGAGACAGTCTCTTTCATGGCATACACATGAGAAACAGTTCTGTTTAGTGGAAAGACTCCAAGACTAGGTGTCTGTAAAATTTGGGTTTAGTAACTCTGACATTACTAAAGGTATAGTCTTGGGTAAGGATTTGTCCCCTCTGAGCCTCAGTTTCCACATCTATAATTCAGGGATAATGATACCTCCCTCACAAGGTGGTCATGAGGAATGGATGAGATGAATATGAAATGGCTTTGATTATAAATAAGATCCTGCTCTCTGTAAAAGGAAAATCATATTTTACCCATCCACTTTTTAAGAGCTCATGCTGCTTCTAAACAATTAAATTTTACATAATTTCAATAATTCTAACAAAAAAAATCCGAAACAATATTAAGTTTGACCTGGCAGTTATCAAAATGGTATTTGGAGACTTTTCATCAGAAAGATTCCTACAATAAGCCAAGATTCACTTAAGATGATTATTTGTCCTGTTTTCGTCACATATTTGGGGAAATTACTGATACCTAAATAGTTACTCACTTAAGTAGACATTAAATTCTTTCTTTATAAAGAAGGAATTCTTTATTTATAAATAAATTCTTTATAAATTTATTTAATTTTTATTTATAAAAGAATTCTTTATCAATTATCTTTCCTCCTTCAGCATTTCTATGAGTTTCTTTGGATTAATTAAAATTTTGGAGCAACACAGGAGCACAGCATTTCAATGTATTTTTTTTTTTGAGACGGAATCTTACTCTGTTGCCCAGGCTGGAGTGCAGTAGCAAGATCTTGGTTCACTGCAACCTCAGCCTCCCAGATTCAAGCAATTCTCCTGCCTCAGCCTCCCGAGTAGCTGGGATTACAGGCGCCCGCCACCACATCTGGCTTTTTTTGTATTTCTAGTAGACAGGGTGTCACCATGTTGGTCAGACTGGTCTCAAACTCCTAACCTCAGGTAATCCACTTGCCTCGGCCTGCCAAAGTGCTGGGATTACAGGCGTGAGCCAACATGCCAGGCCTCTTTTTTTTTTTTTTTAAATTAAAAATTTTTTTTTTTTTTGCAGAGATGGGGGTTCCTGCTATGTTGCCCAGGCTGGTCTCGAACTCCTGTGTTCAAGCAATCCTCTTGCCTAGGCCTCCCAAAGTGCTGGGATTACAGGCATGAGCCACTACGCCCAGCCTCAGATTCTAACTAAATGAAGAACAACCCTATTTAATGACAGCATGACTTTTTTGGGGGTGGGGGAACAGAGTCTCACTCTGTCACCCAAGCTGGAGTGCAATGTCATGATCTCGGCTTGCTGCAACTTCTGCCTTCTAGTCTTAAGCCATCCTCCTGCTTTAGCCTCCCAAGCGGCTGGGCTATAGGTGCACACCAGCATGTCCATCTAATTTTCGTATTTTTGTAGAGACAGGGTTTTGCCATATTGTCCAGGCTGGTCTTGAACTCCTGGGCTCAAGCAATCCTCCTATCTCGGCCTTCCAAAGTGCTGGGATTACAGACGTGAGCCACTGTGCCCAGCTGACAGCATGACTTTAAGAGCACTTTCCCCAATCAGTGTTTTAACAATTAAAATGAAAATTATGTGTAACAATTTTTCTAGTAATTCTTTGTTCTTCTTTTAGTCATTAAAAGAGGTTAAGTGTTGCTTATATTTAATTTTATTTTCTATTTTTATTAACTCTTTTTGTGCTCTAACTGCCTTGGTTTGTGATACTTCCCATGTCAAGATTTGTGAATTCTGTACTTTCATTTTCCTTCCTCCAGATCATCAGTGAAGTGGTTGTGTGATGCCAAAGTGGGCATGGGTCCTCACGAATGCAGTGGACACTGTCTCCCACGTAAATATAAGGGACCAATGTTTGTCACTGCTCTTTGTTTATGGTCCTTGAGCCAATTTTCAATAGCACATATTCTACCCAATTTGAATTAATTTTGCAAGTGGAAATTCATGGAGTAGTGTATCAAATGCTTTAGTAAAATCCATATATATTACCTCTAGTGCATTCCCTTCATCCATTAATCTTGTAATGCGATTTAAAAGAGTGATCACATTTGTCTGGAATGATTTGTCCTTTATCCATCCCCAAAGCTGCCTCCTGCTCTTGGCTCTATTATCCTCTCCATCCTTTCAGTTTTTCCCTCTTCACATCTGATTCATTATACTGTTAGACACAGGGTTTATATTTTAACAGATGATAATTACTGGTAACACCTTTCTTTCTGTTTAGAAAATATTTAAGGTTTTCAAGTAATCTTTAAAATGTGGATTATTGAAAATGTCTACTGACTTAAATTTGCAAGCAAATTGCTTTAATACAATCTCTTTACTTCAAGCCATGATTCTGAAAACATTTTCCCAGGCCTTATTTTCTTTTAAAATAAGTTTTGTTATGAACCATAAAACAGTATTTAAGCTGTCTTTCCTGTTCTGCTTGTTTGAATTGTTTTTTCCAGCCTCCTATTTCCCCTTCTGCCTGGGAAAGATGTGTACAGTATTATGTAAATTAAGGGTGGTAATCAGTATAAAATTATTGCTGTCATACTAATATATCCACTATGAATGACTATGTTTAATTGCAAAAAAGCTTAGCAAATGTTTCTCTATATGTATTAGATCAATTTGCCTGCCTTCTAAACATACTTCTAAACTTTTAGTTTGGGGTAGATTCTTTTTCTGAAGAGCTCAAATGTTATATACCAAATCAGTAAATTTAGGGTAATAGCTAATTCAAAATATAAGATGTTTTCAAAAGAGGAGAGAGAGCAGGAATGAAAGGAATAATATAACATAAGAAAAGAATGATAAAATCAGAGATGCAGGTATGTAACAGGTAAAAGAGCACGCAATAAGTTGTGGAACTTTAGAATCCTAAGTACAGTTAAGGTGCTGTGGGGTTTCCTTTCAAAAGATGTAGAGGCTCAAATATAGACTAATTCTTTGAGATCAGTTCCTTGACCCACAGTTCCAATGCAAGTGACTTCTCATCTGTCATCATAATCATTGTCCAGCTTTTCTTCTGTGTACAACCAACACTCCATTTAGGAAAGTTAGTGGGAAGGAGGACACAGAATATTGCTTTTCAACTTGCTGCCTGGTAGGTAAAGGGTGGTGAATGCTGAACCAAGGCCCACAAGGATATTTTAGCATCTGCTCCTTGGTTACCTACCAAAGACCCTGATAAGATACCGCTTACAGAATACATGCAGTGAGAATGGGCCAGTGCCTTATAAAATGATGAGGTGAAATAAACTTCATTCAAGTCAAGATCTTAGAACTTTATATTAAATCAGATTCAATATAGTAACTTAAATTTGTGAGGGTGACTAGTATATTTCAATAGCATAGTCTGTAGGGGTTTATTGAATGCCATTGAAATGCTAATTAAAGACTTGGTTCAACCTGTACTCATACATTAGAACACTGAATAGAAGACCGCTATTAGACAATAAAAATGGTTATAAATTTTTTCCAATTTTATCTCCATGTGGATCTCTACCTTCTTCCTCCTATAATAAACACGTTCATTGTAGAGCAAAAATCAACTTGTACCCAAGAAATATGCAGCCTCACATTGATATGTGAATGTCCATTCATTTGGGTAGGAATGGCAAGTATTTATTACTGGGAAAGAAGAGACGCATACAAAATTAAGTGAATATGCATGAATAAGTCCCAATGCTTATATGACATTAATAGGAAGAAGTTATGTCTGAAAATGTATCTTGCTGTGTACAAGCATCTATGTTTATTCTACATAAAGCATCTGTGCTGAGGACTTAGGAGGGTTTTATTACTAGTGTTCTATTTTTTAAGGAAATATTAACAATCTTTTTCAAATACACAGAGTTCTAGGGAGAATATATACATTATGTATGTGCCTTAAAATTAAATCATTTTTCCTGGCTTTTAATATTTGAATGATAACCTAGATGACAGGTTGATAGGTGCAGCAAACCACCATGGTACATGTATACCTATGTAACAAATCTGCATATTCTGCACATGTATCCCAGAACTTAAAGTATAAAGAAAATTTGAATGATAAAGCCCTAAATAGCTCAGGGTGTGAAGAAAGCCTTTTATCTTCATGTCTCTGCTGCCCCTTTTCCTCATCTGTACTAATGAGAACCTAAAAGAAACAGGTCTGAAATTGGGATATTATTATTATTAGATCGGTAGTACGGGACTGTGATTCCTTAAGAGGCTGAAAACTGAGAGCTGCGCTGAAAGGGAAGTAGAACAGGTGCACATAGTCATCTCTACTCCCTGAAATATGAAGATCTCGTTGATAGGAAAGTTGACTCAAGGAAACATTCAAGCTACTAACTTGAATTTTCTGTTTTAAAGATCATAGTCTATGATCTATGGCTCCCTTATCTTTGAATTTTACTTTCTCCTCCCTTTTAATGTCTAGTGAGCCCCTGCTATATGCCAGATATTGGGCTACATGGTGGTAATATAAAGCCTCACAAGCCACGGTCCATGCCTCAGGAATGTGTGCTCCTGTAGGAGGGACAAACAAGCACATTGAAGCAGAGCCAGTGGTGTACTAAGTGTTAGGCTGGAGAGGTTGTGGAGTGCTCTTGGGACACAGAAGAGTGGCAGCTAACTCTGTCTAGGGGCAGGTTGGTGAAGTTCTTTAGAAGAAATGATATAGTTTTGAAAATAAGTAGGAACTAGCTAGAGTAGGGGTTCTTAACCTGTCATCCACTGATAGCCAAGGATAGGGTTCAATGTGTTTATGAATGTTAGATGGGAAAAAAATCCACCTTTATTTTCATTAATATTGAACTACAGTTTACTATTTCCTTCTATTACAAATGTAGAAAACTGGCCAGCTATGCTGCTACCGCTGTCACTATGGCCCATTACAAAGCTGCCAACTCGAAGCATGAGCCGTTCTGGAGGTACTTGGAGAAGTCAGGTGTGCTGGACACGCTGACCAGGGTGTTGGTATGAAGAACCAGAGAAACCTAACAGTGCTTTGGATTTCTTAAAGCATCACTTAGGAGCTGCTACCCCAGAAAATCCAGAAATAGAGCTGCTTCACCTAGAACTGGTCAAAATGAAAGAGAAATATAAAGCTACTGTAGAAAAAAAAAAAAAAAACTGAAAGCACAGCTTGCTCAGTACGAACCACCTCAGGAGGAGAAGCGTGCTGAATAGGATTCTTCCCAGTTGAAAAGACATGGAAAAACGGTTCTGTATGACTTGAATACTTTGTATAGTGTGTAATCTTTTCTGAATGGATGCTATAGAACTCTTTTAATATGTTTAATTCACCTATCACACTCTGTTATAAACACACAGAATCATCAATAAAAACTCAATATAACTTTCTTTGGGTCTTAAAGCAGGAGAATCCAAAGTAAATCCTGAAAAAAAACTAAACACAGCCATGTAACTCCGTACCTTAAAAGCCATTCTGTTCACTAGTCTGATTAGGAATGACGGCACTGGTTGTATTTTAGCCAAGGCAGTTTAGCATGGAGCTATTCCTCGGTGTAGTTCAGGACATGAACATAGGTACAGTCATTCTTCGAAGGTGATGCAGTTGTGTACATTCCCTATAGGCAGTTGGAGAGATCCGTGTGACACAAGATGCTTTTGTACGGGTTCCCATGAATCTTCTGCTCTTGTTTGTGTAACATCGAACAAATAACTCTTCTTTGCCACCACTTTGCCTTAGATAATTGTGTGTGTGTGCCAGTTTGAACTCTGATACCACATTTTCCTTCTATGCAATCATGCCTTGTTTGATAATCTTGCATTGCTTTGCTCTGAGCTTTAGTGGGTCCTAGCTGCACACTGACCTTTCTGTGCTGTTTTTCAATTTGCCTAATAACAGCGGTTACCCTGATTGTAATTTATGTAACTTTAAACAGGATCACACTGTACCCCCTGCCTGCCTTATTTGCTTATTGAGCATAGAACAGAGGCAATATACAACTCTGGGTTCACACACAAGCTGGGATGAGAAGAGGAATGAGCCATATATTGTGGAAAATCATAGTTTGTAGGTATAATTATATAGCGCTTGTTTCCCTCAAAGTATTTTTCTAGGCCTGAATTCATTTTATCTTCATTATCCCTGTGAAGTAGGTGGGGACAAGTATGAGGGGAAGTTGGGTGCTGAATTTTTAGGCCAAAGACTGATGTTAAAACAAATCACTCACTAACTGTAGAGCCTTGGGCATATTAGTGAACTGCTCTGAGATTTACTGTCTCCATCTGTTTAACGAAAAGAATATCCGTGATGCTTACCTCACAGGGCTGTTGTGAGGGTCAAATGAGAATGTATGTGAAAGATACGTAAATGGTAAAGCACTATATTCTTGTTTGTTAGTCTTTTTTCCTTTCTTTGGGTAGGCCTACAGTCAGATGTTTTATTTTATTAATCACTTATTTTCCTTATTGATAGACCATCATTTTATAGACGTATTCCTATTTCATGTATTCTCTCCCTGTTGTTAGAGAACCCATCTTTGTTTTTGGTCAAAACACACATAGAAAACAAAATGATCCAATGAAAACTGGTTTAACTAGCAAAAGCCTTTGCACCTGTTGGAAACTATGACCAAGCCAATTATAACGGCATTTAAATCAGTCATGTTAGTAGGAATGTGGCAAAGACTGGTACCTCTTCTAGTCACAAGTTTGCTTTTGGAGGGGGGCCAGATACTATTGGAAGAACATTCGCTTGAATAGATTTCTCTTTTACCAATTTGTGTGCCTCCTACATGGGCAGCAGTGGACTAAGTGCCGGGTGTGATAAAGAGGAATGACTTAATTATGAGACATGTATATAATCAAATACAGTGTGGATTAGGACCTGTGACAAACCGTTATAATAAAACATGGCCCCATGAGGGTTTTGGAAGAGAGAGAGACTTGGCTTCTTTAGTTGGTATGACAGTTTCTTGGTAGATACAGGTCGAAATTTTTTTTTGTGGCATCCAATCCTCATGTGCTTTTTACTCATTGGATTAATATTAATATTTCTGTCAGTAAGCCAGGTGACTGTGACTGTCTTTTGTGCCATCCTTTTTGAACAGAATGGCAACATGTGGGTTGGATAATCACACTTCTAGGTGAAACTGACTTGCTTAAACTGCTGTACCAGTTAGTTGAATCTATTTAAACTATTTAAGAATTCAGGATCGGTGTAGCCTACAGAGGTCCTCTTCAGCATTTCTGTCAAGGATTTGGATGAAGACAATATACAAGAAGATGCTTGATGGAAGAGAAAATGGATTCCATCAGTTAAGCTCCTGCTATGCTTCAGCTGCTTTGTCTATAAAATATCGACTTCACATCTTGCCTACCTCACAAGGTTGTTGTAAGAATCAAATTAAATATAATGGATGTAAAAGTGAAAAACATAAATGTAGAAAACAAACTACAGTAATATTAACATACTGGTGACAACATCACCAATAGAAATCATAGCTATTTTCATATCTCATCCATATCAGATATTGTAGATATTTCAAAATATCCCTTACACTCATCACTGCTTTAAAATTATAGTAGTAGAACCACCACTGGACTTTATTAATGTATTAACAGAGACTATACATATTATCATACCAAATATTGGTGTTTATATTTGGTTTTAATATTTTGATAGCTAAATTTCAATATAAATTGATTTTCTTTGTAATTCTACATGCTTTATTCTTTATTTTATGTACTTAAAAGCATTATACTAAGAAAGGTACATAGGCTTTAGGTATATAGCAGATTGGCAGTGCGGTCCATAACACAGTGAAGGTCAAGAACCCCTGAATGGGGAAGAGGTTGAGGAAGGGGTGCTAGTTATTCCAGGAAGAGGAAAAGCTTCATGGATGTTTCAAATTATATATAATGTGTCTTTAAGGCAAATGTTGATAGGCATGAAGACAAAATATGTACCTAACTGTTTTGTGAAACATAGTGAGCAATATATACTCCTCATGTTTTCACAGGAACATGTTGCTGGGGAGCAAACTCATTAAGCATATTAATAGCTCACCTAGAATTTCTGAAGCTGACAATAAAGGTCCATCATGACATCAGACTCTGCAGCAGGTTGTGTGTGATAAAAGCCCAAGAAAGATGCCTGAAATACTTATTTGCTACCTTTTCTTGTGTGGTTAGAATGCTAAGGATCATCTAAGAGCAACCAACATTTGCCTTACATGCATTGTAATGGTTATAATAGGTGCTGGAAATACAGAGTATGCCAAAAAGTTATCAAACATTAACAGAAGCTGCAGTAGCTGTGGAAAGAGTACTTGACCAGGAGTCCTTAGCTTCAGGCCACAGCTTCAAGTCTGACACTAATATCTGTGTCACCTTGTGCATGTTTTATTATTGGTAAAATGAAGATAATGACTTCTGCTCTAACTTATCTTGTAAATTTGCTCTAAAGATCAAATGAGTATGTCAAGATGCTTAGAAAGGTTTGAAACATAATACATATGTTATTAATATGGAAATAAAGGTGAAATATCAATATTATAACATTTTATGTTTTGAATATAGAAATAAAGTGAAATTTTCTATCCTTGTATTATAAAATATATTGAAGAGGAAACCTTTTAGACATAGTATTTTAAAGACCTCTATATGTATAAAATATAAAATGTAAATGTAGCATATGAAATATCTATAACATAAGAGTTAAATTCTTACAAGACTGTAGACAATGAAACGTGTTATCTTAAGTCTTAGATAACTCCATAATAAAATCACTTTCTTATAGCTGGCAACAAGCTTTCAAATATGACCTGTAGCATAAGACAGCAGTGAATTTATGTATGTGCTATTTAGATTTAGTGGCACTAAGATCACAAGGACATACACATTTAATTAGTGGAGTACACTCAATTCTAAAATTTAAATCACTTTCTCCAAATAAGCTGGTTCTTCACAGGAATCATGCAAGCAAATGTTGACAAATATTGCAAATAATGGGAGAAAGACACAAATCTTAGGATTTTTCTTCCTAAAAATATCTGTTCTTATTAAGATGCTTTTCATTATAACTTGGCAGAGCAGGATTTAAGTATCAACCTGAGTCTTCCATTCTCTAGGTCAATGTTGAAAGTTTATTTCTACAGTAAAACACATGTTTCACATTCTTGGTGTTGCCATATAAATCAAACAAAGAGAACTGCATTCCAATTCTCTCCATGATTACAGAAGCATATAACTTACTAACTAGAACATTCTTCCATTTTTAGTTTGAAGTGTTTTTCAACTTCAAGTATGCTTGGAAAATTATTAAGCCAAGGCTATTGTGATTATATCTGTTAGACTTTTATTCCATATAAATTATCTAAGCCAAATGGAGTCCAAAATACTGACCCTTGACTGCCAGTTAGAATAGTCCCTAATCCTCAATCACGTGCTAAAAGAGACAAATGAGCTAGATTTGAGTTTGAAAACTACCACCTCTGAATAAAAAGAAAAACAATGAAGCTGAATATGCATTTGGGAAAGACACAGTTAACGCAAATGGTAGAGAAATGTGGAACACTATTCTAAACTGCTCGTGTTCACTGCTTCCCGAGTACAGACACTTGCACCAAGATACAGAGACACACACTTATAAACTCACACATATGGATCAGAATGACTAAACATTTTTAAATCAGGAGAAGCAAAACCCAGTAGATTCTCCCCGACAGTCTGTAGAGTGCACACACACCCACTACCACACACCCTTGACCAGTGTAAGATCCAGAAGTGCTTAAACAATTTTGTAGGCATAAATTACAAATTAATGAAACCTGCCGAAGACAGACACATAAAGACACGCTGTTCAAGATATAAGCATTGAAGCAAGGCAGACACCTGAGAAAAACAGTCAGAAGTTCCCAAACTGAAAATATTGTATCCTGGACATTCAAGTAGATGAACGATTCAGGGTGAACAGATTTGTATCGTGGGGCCAGAGCAGATGATGGGTTTAGGCACCACAGTAGTCCCTAAAGACCATTCCCCCTAGCGTCCAAATTTCTAAAAATTAAAGCTTAATGGTTCCAATTCTTTATAAGATTGTCCTTTCAGGGGGGAAACACTGATCAGTGGTCTCAGTCTTGCTAGCTGGCTTCAAGGACTCTGCCCCCACCAGTTCCTCAGCATCCTTTCTTTTTCCATTCTCTTGAAGAAGGGATGCTCTGTTCATTTCACGTGAGCTTAGATTTATGAGGTGCTGAGAAACAAGAGTATGGGGCCCTTCAAGTTGTACTCCCAGATGTAATACTACAAGTGAGTCAACACAGGATCTTAGCATTGGCTAACATGTTTGTGCTACAAAGCTTGTTTGTTACTGGATCCAAATGGATGCCCCAGTCAAAGCAAAAACAAAGCAACAACTCAAAAAGTCTTCCCTCATTGCCCCCAAAATAGCCCATTCCTTTCTGAGTCCAGGCTCCTGAATGCACATGAAACTGTGTAGCCTTGACTGGGGGGATCGGCACTCCCTCCTCAGCTGGAGGCTGCATTCAGAAAGAATGGATTTTTTCCAGCTCTGATAGTCTGAGATATTGTGCCTGTCACTCAGAAGCTGAGCAAAATAGGGTTCAAAACAGAGAACAGAGATGTATAAACAGATGCAAGACAGTGAGAAGAGTGTCCGGAGTAGGGAGACGAAAGAGATCGGTATCAAGCCTTATCCTGGGATGGGCCACTCTCTCTGTTCCTGTAAAAAGCTCCTAGGCTATTTTAATTATAAATATTTATATCTACGGAAGCAAATTCAGAAGGATTCATATCCCAGGGGAATGCAGATCAATAGATCTAAGCAAACCTCATCTCCAGGCTGACCACTTAACACTGTTATCACCGATTAAGGCTGCTTGGCCCTCTGGGAGGGTGTCAGTTCCCCTCTTGTCCTGCATAGGTCCACCCCATTCTTGGCCCCAAGAGGAAATCAATAACAGGATGCAGGGATCGATACACAGGACATCTGCTTGGCTGCAGTGGCTCACCTTAGGATCGGAGTTTGGTTAGCCCTTGTCTATCCCGCAAGCCCCTATTCCTTCCCCCAACCCCTCCATCCTTCCAGATATGCTGGAGCATTCCAATTTTGATCTTTAGCTCACTCACTGAAATCGGCCCAGATGCTGCTGACTCTCTTGAGCAAGACATAAAGACTTGGTTAACATTTGCCTTACTTTCCAAAAGTAAAGAAACTTACCTGACCTCAAGGATTGAGTCAGAGTCGATTTCCCGCTTCATGGCCCGGGGCATGCTTTCTGCTGCTGACTGTCTGGCCACCAAGTACTGTGGGAGCAACTGGAGCTGGCTGGGTTACTGTTCCAGGTTTGCCTGCGTCTCCCTATGCTTGGTCTGCAGTTGATAGATCCTCTGCTCCTGAAGCATCCAGCTATTGACCCGCCCAGGGAAAGAAAGAAAAAAATGGAAAAAAAAAAATCAATTAATACTAACCGGCTTAACAAAACCCTGCATAGCACAGGCCTGGAGCATATAGGGTAGGAGTTGGGATGGTCTCACTGGCAACAATGAGTGTAGGGACAGGCTCAGCCAGCTAGAAAACCTGATGTTCCAGGGACAGGAAGCCAATATGGTAGGCGTGATCATACACGCAAACATATTCTCTCTCTCTCTCTCTCTCTCTCTCTCTCTCTCTCTCTCTCTCTCTCAGCAGCTTGGTCTGACATGCCCTAGTCTGAGAGCAAAGAGGACAGTGCAGGTACGTGTTCATTGTGAACTGGTGGAGGGCAACACATTCACCAAAACAGAAGAGGGGCTGCAACCAA
Source organism: Macaca thibetana thibetana (assembly GCF_024542745.1). NCBI lineage: Eukaryota > Metazoa > Chordata > Mammalia > Primates > Cercopithecidae > Macaca > Macaca thibetana. Next base: position 15,198,333 of record NC_065597.1, on the reverse strand, counting down.
ACTTATAGAACCGGTGGATATTTTTGTTTTCTGGGTTTTTTTTTTGGGGGGGGGGGCAGGGGTGGAAGAGGAGGAGACATTGTTTTGTTCTGAAAAGATAATACCATTTACATGTCGCAGGAGAGTTCCTGAGGCATTTCTTCGTGCGTCTCCCTATCCCACCACCACATACAGACACACATGAAGCTCTTTTAAGGGGAGCAAGAAAATTGGGGAGCACCATACCTCAGCTGCTAGGCCCTCTCTCTTCTGCAGGAGCTGGCTTTGAAGGCTCCGGATTTTTGCATCTCGCTGTTCCAGCTGTAAAGAGTTTACATAGGGAGGGAGCAAGGAAGGATCATGAATGTCAACCAATGAGCAATTAGCATGACAAGACTAAAGTATTGATCCACTAAAGCTCCCTGCACTGCTGTAGCCCCAGAGGTAGAGCGGCTCCCCTGTCACTAACTCTGATGGTGCATTTCGGAAGCCTGTATTGTAGGACTGGCTACTTTTTGTATCCCCAATCCCCTTCTCAGAGCAGGGGAGGATGGCACCTTCAGGCTGCCCATCTGCAGCTATCATAGTAGTCTCCATCCCTGGGCAGAAAGCTGCAGAGAAGAGCATAAAGAATGTAAAGATTTTGGCTGTCCTACTTTATTCATTTTTTTAAAATGCAGCTCCCTCCCGATGGCACCAGGCATTTCTATGTATTGATTGGAAAAGGGCTAGGGCGAAATCCTGGCCTGACAGCTGGGGCTGGAACTAGTGTGGTTTTCCATTCTGCATGGTCAGGGGCAAAGTGACTTTCACAGTACCAACTTCTGGCCAATCCAAATACACACTTACTGTGCACATAGTACTCATTTCAATCAGTAAGGGTCAAGAAGGGAGAGGGAAAGATGTTATTTCACTGACAACTTTATTCCTAGGTGTAAGGCTATCATACATCGAAAGAGAAAATGAAGGAATTTTCAACTTAGCAGACATGGTGTTCAAATGACACTAGCTAGGTGAAATATTACCTCTCTAAGGTTCTTTATTCTTGTCATTGATTCCCTCCTTTCTTACTCTCGGCTATAGGCACACTAACTTTTCATCGTGTTTTCTACTTTTTCCCCTATCCATCCCATGTCTTCACAAATTTATTTCTTAAGTTGCTCTCCTAATTTCTTTTCATACACTTCTTTAAAGATCCCCTAGCATTCCATCTCCTTCATGAAATCTCCCAAGCAGTGGTAATTATGCATTCCTGTGTGAGCTTCTACTTATGCCAAAAACTTCTCTAGCAGCGGGATATCATAATGAACAACATGGTATGGTCAATACACTTAAAAGATATGGTCATTATACTTAAGATATGGTCATTATACTTAAATATATGGTTATTATGGTCATTATATTTAAAGAGCTTACAGACTAAATGAATCATGAGCCATTCACTGACAGCAAAACCATCCATCCACCGAACTACCCAACCAACCAGCCAGCCATCTATTCATTGATACATTCAATTTGTGCTTATCAATAACTTCCTATTACCAGGAACTACTCTTTGCTAAAAATAGGATGGTGTGGCAGAGACTTGAGTGCCTGCCAATAACCATTTTCTCCTCTTCTTCCCAGGCTCACAGATAATCTGTATTTCCCAGCTCTTTTACAATGGGGCCTTATGACTGAGCTCTGGCCAATGGAATGTAGGTGAGACAGAGGCATGCCTGGGCTGGCTTATAAAAACCTTCCTCATGGCCCTTCCTTCTCCTCCCTTCCAATGTGACCCTTGATGGTGACATGCTGAAGATGGGGTGCAACCTGGGTCTTTGGGGATCCAGTTGGAAAAGACTGCCCTGACCCACTTTGGATTATGGTGAAAGGAATCCAATTTTAATGTTGTTAAACAGCTGAGATTTTAGGATTGTTTATGTTAGTGTGAGTGTAGAAGCTAACATTACTTTTACTGACTAACAAAAATACAAAGCAAAAACAGATATGGCCCCTGCTTTCACAGAGCCTGAAGCCCAGTGGGTGAAAGAGATATTAATAAAATAACTACAAATAAAAGTAAAAACACAATTGTGATAAGTATAATAAAGGATAGGTATCTGAGGCAACAAACATGAGCCAGAGGAAACTCAACCTAGACAACTGCCACGATGCAATGATGTTGAGATATGAAGGGTGAATACTGAGAGAACACAGGGGTGTTCCACTAAGAAGGAACAGAACGTGGGAAGTTGATATGGTAAGGAGGAGTAAGGTACAGTTCAGAAACCAAAAAACCCCAGTATGAGTAGAACATAGAGAATAAGAAAGATATGATACAACATGAGACTAGAGAAAGAGGTATGGACCCATCCATTCAAGGCCTTATAGATTATAGATTTCAGTGTCTGTCCTAAGATCGCTGGGGAGCCATTCAAGAGTTTTATGCAAGGTTGGTAACAAAATCTTGTATTGTAGAAAGGTCTCTTTGGCCGCAAGCATGAAGAATGAATTGGTAGCTCCATTTCCAGCCATATGGTGGGTAGGCCGGATAACTCAAAAACCCTTCCACCAGAAAGTTATTTTGAATAAAATAGAACACACATTCTTTTAAGTGTAGGGCTAAGCTTGCAAGTAGAAAATTCCCCAAATGCCAGGTACAAAGAGGGAACTGAAACAAAATCAGTAAGCTGTGGGATGTGTATCTGCCTTGAGGAGAACTGCCCAGACTCAGTGACTACAGGGATTAGGTTTTAGTATTCACATGGGGACAAGGGTCCACGAAAACTAGCAAGGGGAAACTGAATCCTCACATAAAACTAGACCCTTAAAAAGATGGCCTAAGAGGAAAAAAATCCATCTATTATCACAACAGTGCTTGTCTTTTCATGGTGCATAGGAAGGAAACAAATGTCCTTTGAGAATCTATGACTATGCTTTACAAGGTAAGGGGATTTATAGTTACTATCTACCAAGTTGAGAAACCTCTAAGCTGAAAAATTAAAATCAAACTTAGTCTCAGGCCAGGAATATCCCTGTGGCATTTGGCAGGAGCAAACTCAAAATGCTCTGGAGAGCCACACTTTCACAAAGGGCACCTAGAATTCCTGTAAATAAAGCCCTGGTGAGGATGTACCCACACATCACAAAACTAAAGACCAAGAGTGAATGTAGATAAAGTAAATAGCAGATTTATACCTTTGAGAACTTCAGGTGATAGAACAATCTGGTAGAGACTGCAAATAAGTATGCTTAAAATGATTAAAGACATAAAGGAAAGTGTCATGCAAAAATAGCAAAGCATTTTGAAGGAAAAAAAGAGAATAAACTAGAGGAAGATAAAAGTCATGCATTCAGATCAAGAATGCAACTTTAGACCGGGCATGGTGGCTCACACCTTTAACTCCAGCACTTTGGGAGGCCAAGGTGGGAGGATCACTTGAGACTAGGAATTTGAGACCAGCCTAGGCAACATAATGAGACCCTATCTCTAAAAAAAAAAAAAATACAAAAATTAGCTGGGTTTGGTGGTGTACCTCTGTAGTCCTGCCTACTCAGGAGGCTGAGAGGGGAGGAGTGCTTGAGCCTAGGAGGTGGAGATTGCTGTGGGCTATGATCATGCCACTGCACTCCAGCCTGGGTGACAGAGTGAGACCCCCATCTCAAAAAGAATGCAACTTCTTCCCAAATGTGCGGGACTCTTGGTATGATATCAGGATTTAGGAAGCAATCATACTTTTTTCTTTTCTCTCTTTCTGTTAAATATGTTATTTATATGGGACAAATCTCTCGCTTGCTCTGTCAGTGACATCAAATATATAAGGGCATAATGATGGCTCCAAAGCAAGAAACATTTTCCATATTTAAAACTGATGATCAGCTCATAAGATATTCTCTCTGTTTGGTTGTTGAAATGTCTCATAAAGGAAAATATCATCTCAGTGTGATTTCTTTGCTTCTTTGCACTGTTCAGCTCAATGTTCTCTCTCCAGCTGGGCACAAATTGAGGACACTGGCCTTTTCAACGGTGGACAAAAAGCCATAATGGGAGGGAGGTGGCAAGCATCAAAGGAAAGCTCAAAATAAGGAAGTCTCGTTATTTTACCAGAAACTACTTTTCCTTGTTACTGTTTCAAAAATTATTCCCATGTCTCACAAAATAACTGAGAATAAGTAATATACTAACCTCAAGAGGTTACCCAGTCAGCCTGAGCTGGTGCTCTGGATGAACCAAATCCTAGCATATTTCTTTATGGACCCAGGCTAAAGTTGTAGTGAGGGTTTTTGGTAGTGGAGAGACTTAGATGGAACTAGATGATTCCAAGCTCAGCTGGAATCAGGTCAATTTCACTCACTTCTGTCTTGTGAGACATTTATCACCATCACCATCATCATTATCTTTTATTGAAGTTCAACTATCTGCCTGACCACATGTTATTTCATCTTATTGTCAGAAAACCTCTGCAGAGTGGACACTAATATTCCCACTTCTTGGATGAAAGATACAGAAAAATGAAATGACCCGAATATTCTCATCTTATGTTAGAACCAGGGATAGGATAAATGCCTTTAGCCTTCCTTAGCAGGTTTAAATAGAGACAAAGTCATTCAGAGCCCTAAGAAGAGCAGGGGCTAATAGAGAACTTCTTTCTTTGCATGGTTTCAAAGCAAGTTGTTCTAAGCAGCCAAAATTAGGCAACTGAGTTCAACCACATTCATCTGTCTTCTAGCAGTGAATGCAGATTTACCAGGTAGGAAGAGAGATACTTCAGACAACAACGATTTGCAAAACTTGGTGTATCCAGTAGGGCTGCTTTCAATCAGGGCTGCTGATGAATAGGTCAGGTTATCTGAGCCCCACTTATTTCTTCCCCACCCTAACATCCCACCTATCCACAGGATCTGCTTCTTGTTCCTTCAGATGTGTCCTGGGCTATTCACACCCCACCACCCCAAGATCATCCTGTTCCAAGCCACCACCAATCATAGCATGCCCCAGAAGCCTGCTAATGGGCATTCCTGCCTCCACTTTGCAACTTACAATCAGTCCTCCCCACAGCAGCCAGCTCCATCTTTTACCATTGAAATCAGATAATGCCTCTCCCTCACTCAAAACCCTCCAAGGGCTTCCCATTGCACTTTGACTAAAATCCCACCTCTTTGTCAAGGTCTACTCAACAAGGTCTGCCCCACCTCTTGTCCTTTAGGTGTTTGCTCAAATACCATCTTCTCAGAGACTATGCACCTCAGAGGCAGATCCCATCACCTTACCCTGTATGTGATCTTGCTTTTGAACAGTAGATCGCAGTGACCAAGCACAGTGCTAGGCACAAGGAAACTAAGCAATATTTATAAGAATGAAGAAGTGAATTCCATATCTTCATGACATCCATGACTTCTAAGACAGAGGAAATGAGACACCTGAGGACTAAGAAAACTTACTATTAATTGGTCTGCCCTGGAAAGAAAGTATTTGGCCTGTTGTCTCAAGATAGACCATTTATGTAAGGAAATCAGAATAAATATTATTTTTTATGTGTAACTATGGGTGAAATCCGACTGATAAAAATAAAAGTCTGGACTAGTAACTATTTGAGCTTACTATTTACGAAGTTGCAGTATGTATAATTACGTTTACATCAATATAGTATTTTCTACTTTCAAAAGCACTTTACTATATATTAACTCATCTTTTTTCAAAATAACTTTATGAAAGAGACAAGTAGCATTCTCTGCATTTTACAGATTTAAAAAAGTGCTAATGGCACTATAGCCAGTGAGTATCAGGTCACAATATGGCCTGGCAAACCTGAAGGCCCAAAGACTAACCTTACGAGGATATTTTCATTTATGTCACACTGGGAAAAGGACAGATAGGATACACAGAGGAAAGGCTTTTGTTTAGGGTGGTATATGATGTTTCTGTAGGGTGGTGTATTTGTTTCCTAGGGTTGTCATAACAAATTACCACAAACTGGATGGCTTAAAACAACAGAAATGTGTTTTCTTACAGTTTAGGAGGCTAGATGTTCAAAATCAAGGTGTTGGCAGAGCTATGCTCTCTCTGAAGGCTTTAGGGGAGGATTTTTCCCTGCCTCTTCCATCTTCTGGTGGCTCCCGAAATTCTTGGCATTGCTTGGCCTGTGGCAACATCACTGTAGTCTCTGTGTGTCCTTTCTTCTTCTTATAAGGATACCAGTAATCAGCTCTAGGACCCATCCACATCCAGTATGACCTCATCTTAACTAATTACATCTGCAAGGAGCAAACAAGATCACATTCTGAGATTCTGGGTGGACAAGAATTTTGGGGGGACATTATTCAACCCACTAAAGACGGGCAGTATGAAACTGTAAACATCACCTTCCTGTTCATCCTCAGTTTCTGTATGTTCTTTAAAAGAACAGGGATCCTATATATTTTCTCCTTGCATTTTGTTCTCTCCCCTGCCTCTGACTCATACCACCACTGGCTCTTATCCCTGTCTCTTCCCCTTCCAGTAATATTTCTGTAACATTCTATATGGATGAATCACACAAACATGCACATTATGAATCCATGCAATGGTACAACTTGGTTTTCTTTAGAAACTTTTCTAGGATATAGATTCCAATGATGTTCCAAAAAAGAGCACCCACTGGTTCCAGGCCATGGTAAAGGAAGGCTGGAGGAACAGTTCATCAATAGCTGAGTCATAGGGTTCCTATTAATAGTCATATAACTAGGATTGTTTCAATATAGCATTTAAGGTTTATAGTCTTTATGATGGTCTTTCTCATGCCAAAGGAAAGAATACTTAAAAGATAATGACTTATTTTAGAATCTCTTAGTACTAATCCGTTTTGAGCTCCATTTCACAAGCTCTATTTCAAGTGAATATTTACATAGTGTTCATAGCTATGATCTTCATATTGTAGCATCATATGTTCACAGATATTGTGGTCTTTGACAATCTCTCCTGTTATCTATTTCATTTTCCTTCCCTGGTTACAGAGGAAAACTCATACCTATAAATAATCACTTATGTTTTCTTTTCTCTGCTTGCAGTTTTGACTAGCTTATTTTCTCACTGAATATGGCTGTATTCAGTTCCTACCAATACGAAGAGACTATTGCTAAATATTTTTTTTTAACCTATTAGAGGAAGTTTCTGGCTCTCTGGCCTTAAAATCCTGTCTCCATTTATTCTTGAATAAAAAAATTAGAAAGAAAACATGATATTATGCCTTACACATAGTAGGAATTCAATCAACATTTATTTCATTTGGAAATTGACAGCAATATTTTGATTTAAATTGTACTAGATGAATAAATACAAATGGCATTCACTTGATGATGGCAAAATGGTGCTGGGACAACATCCAACAATGCGCCAAATGTTCCAAAATAAATTCAGATAAATAAAAATATTACAAATAGGCCCATAAAATTACTAGAAGAAATCATGAGAGAATTCTTTAAAATACTGTTGGAGAGAAGTCTTTTCTAAATATAACACACAACCCAGAAGTCAAAACATAAGGATTTATAAATTCATCATCATAAAAGTAAAACAAATTTCTATATGAAAAAAATCATCATAAGTAAACAGAAAAATTACAAGCTGGGAAGAATTTATAATTCATATAACAGACAAACAGTTAATTTCTATAACATATGGATAAGAAGCTCCTATAAATCAATATATAAAAGTCTAATAACCTAACGGAAAACAGGGAAATAGTTCATAGGAAAAGAAATAAAATTACTTTTAATCATATTAAGTAAACAAGCTCACTCACAGTAAGAGAAACACAAATTAACTCCACACTGAGATACTATTTGCAAAACCCCCAAACTACTGATAATACAATGAACTTGTGAAGGTGTGGTAAAATAGGTTTGTTTCATACATTGATGGTGGAAGTGGAAAGTGGCACAAACTCTATGGAATGAAATTTTCCAAGACCCACTAAAATTACATGCAGCTACCCTTTTATCTAGCAAGTCCAGTTCTATGAATTTATCCTACAGATATGCCTGCACACATGTGAAATGGCACATGTAGAAGGCTATTCATTGCAGTTTTGTAATCGTAAAAGATTAGAAACTACCTAAATGGCCATCAGTAGGATGCTGGTTACATAAACAATGGTGTGTCCACACAATGAGATATCATGAAGCTATGAAAACACTGAGTATTCTCCTAAACAGAAATTCTTTCTTTGTAACCATTGCAGGAAAATAAAATGATGACACGAGGGGTCAAGAAAGGTCTTAATATCTAAGAACATAATACATTGTAAATGAAAACAAAAAGGTGTAGAACAGGTTGTGTAGTGTGCTGTTTGTGTAAAATTGGACAGAGGAGCATACACATGTATTAATGTTTGCTCATATATGTATGGAATATCTAAAAGGGTATGCAAAAACATAACATGCTTTGCCTTTGGGAAAAGGAACAAGGTGGATAGAAACAGGATTTTCACTGTGATCCTTTCGTATTTTGCTTTTTGAACTCGAAGGATATATTCTCTATTTAATAAATAAATATATTATAAAAATAGCTCTTACACATAGACATACCCATAACCACATGTATACACAGATCAAACTTCATTTGCTAATCAGACCTCAGACCCAGAAAGATGAATAAATCCTTGGCAAGTGAAGTTCTCGGCAACATTACCAGGCTATTGGGCTTTGGGAGTTACTGACATATTGACACCTGTGCTATAATTAGGGTAAGTGGAACTCACCAGTCAAACATATTCGTCTTCTCAATTCCTAGCACACACCAGGCACATTTGTTGAATTCAGAAACAAAAAAAAAATGAAGGATAAAATACAGGTTTAACAGCAAATGGCCTTTGTGGATAATCCCAAACTATTAGTAAAGTAAAAATCATCACAGTTGCTGTGCCCAGTAAGTCTGGAGACCTGACTTCCAACACTGGGTTGTCAGTTCACTGCATCACTAGTGAGTAGGGAGCCTGGACTAGATCACTTCTAATGCTCCCCCAACTACATTTCTCCTGGAAGTATCCTAATTGCAGCATTCTTTACCTGAGTGAATGACCAATCTCTTCATATAGGGTTATGTTGAAGTCTTCAGCTTCTCAGACCTGGAAAGACCTCAGTGTGTTTCCTAGGATCTCAGTCTGACACCTTTCCTCTTTGCCTTCAAATACACACAAGTCTTCCTGTTACCCCAAAAAACCTTCTCTTGAGCCAATGGTCCATTTTGCTATCCTTCTATATCACTCTTCTTTTTCTCTGTCAAATTTCTCCAGTATGGGAATTATACTTCTCCCATGATTTAAATTGACTGATACTTCTATCTGTCTCTTTCCCTTATTGAGGTAAAATTCTCATAAGATACAATTAACTATTTTAATGTACAATTTAGGGGCATTAGTACATTCACAATGTTGTCCAGTTATTACCTCTATCTAGTTCCAAAACATTTCATCATCCTTCAAAGGAGACCTTGCACTTATTAAGCAGTCATTCTCTGTTCCCTCCTCCCCCCAGACACTGGCAAACACTAATCTACTTTCTGTCTTTATGGATTTGCCTATTCTGTATATTTCATATAAATGGAATCATACATATGCAACCCTTGGTGTCTGGATTCTTCTGAGGTTCATCCATATTATAACAGGGGTGTCCAATATTTTGGCTTCCCTGGGCCACACTGAAAGAAGAATTGTCTTGGCCCACACACAAAATACACTAACCCTAACGATAGCTGATGAACGAAAAAAAATTGCAAAAGAACTCATAATGTTTTAAGTTCACACATTTGTGTTGGACCACATTCAAAGCCATCCTGGGCCGCATGTGGTCTGCAGGCTGCATATTGGACAAGCTTGTGGGGACTTCTTTCTTTTTCATGGCTGAACAGTTCATTGAACAGATGTGCTACATTTTGTTTACCCATTCATTCCATTGATGGGCATCTGGGTTGCTTCCACCTTTTGGCCATTGCAAATAGTACCGCTATGAACATTAGTGTACACATATTTGGTCAACCTGTTTTCAATTATTTGGGGTATATACCTAAGGAAGGGGATTTCTGGGTCACATGGTAATCCTATGTTTAACTTTTTGACAACTTTTTGTGTCTCTTTTTGAAGCAGTTTTCTCAGGCTCAGGGTGCAGACATTCATGACAGGCTCTTTCAATCAACAAATATTTATTAAGTGTCTACCAAGGGACAGGCCGTTTGCTCAGATGTTGGGGGATTCAAAGGTGAGCAAGACAGTCTCTTCATTGAAGGGCCTCAGGGTCTGGCAAAAAGTAGATGGGGAAAAAATAAAACACAAACTGGGTCATGTGTTTCCAACAATAAAAACCCTCCAGAGACTTACCATGGCAACCATAAGAAAATCTAAATTCCTTACTAGAGCCTTCAAGGCTCTGTCTATGCAGTTGACCTTACGCAGTCTTCATGTGGGAAAAACTCTGCTTGCTCACTGCTGTACCTTAAAACCTAGAAGAGTCGTCCCTTCATGAATATTTGTAAAACATAAATCAATACAGAAATGGGTGAATGCCCTTCTGTTCTCCCCCTTGGGCTCTATGCTCTAGCCTTTGTTCTGTGCCTTGAATGTGCCAACTCATTCCTTTCTCAGGGCCTTTGCACATGTTGGTCCTCCTATTTGGAATGCTGGTTCCCAGATCTTCACATGGCTGTTTCCTTCTCATCATTCAGGACCCCTGACCACCCTAGCTCAGAGACACATCCAACTCCATGCACTTAAACATTATCCTCTCTTGTTTTTTTCATTGAACTTATCCATTCCTGAACATGCTTATTTCTTACTCTCCCTCCAAATTTAGGTCCTGTTTATATCATTTGCTGCTACATCACCTATACCTGGCACACATTAGGTGATTAATAAATATTTGTTGACTGATGAATAATTGCACTACAGTGGTGTCAAATGCTTACATTATGGTATATACAAAGCCCAGTGTTGGCTCCAAGGAGGGGGTGAGCTAGGAGGAGTCCTGGGAACTGAGCTTCCAGTTTTCTACCTCTGTGTCCACCCGCAAAGCTTCTACAATTATCTCTATGCCCCAAACACACCTCTGTCCCATGCATACTCCTATATTTCTGACTACTTACTGCACATTTCCAAATTATCATTCCCTAGCCCCAACAAACTGAATTTTTTCCTGCAAACTTAGGATCTAATGGCCTGCTTTGATATTTTCTTCAGCTGTGACATCAAACCATCAAAACACCAGTTCCAAAATAACTTAAGAGTATGACTGGATTGTTTGTAACACAAAGGATAAATCCTCAGGGGATGGATACCCCATTCCCCATGACATGCTTATTTTATATTTCATGCCTGTATCAAAACAGCCCAGATATCCCATAAATATATACATCTACTATGTACCCACACAAATTAAAAATTAGAAAGTCAACAAAACCCCCAAACCATCAGTTCCTTCAATACTTCTAGTCTTATCTTCCATTCCCCAAGAGAATCAATAGAGTTAGCCAGATTCCAAACACACTAGAAATAGCATGTTGTGATTTCCAAGTATGGCCTTTCCTTTGTCATTGCCTATCCAAAGTTTTCTAACACGGATATGAGGCCTCAACTAACTGTTCCAGTCCACATTTATTTGGCCTTCATGGGACCTCCTAAAGCCTGTAATATCTTTCATTTTGGTATTTAATAAACATGACCTTGTTTAAATAGAAATAATTCACTCATTTACTCCAAAGAACAGAAAATTCTTGAAATATAGGCTGTTTAAAATCTCCTTAATATCCACAGCCTCTCACACAGAGCTATATGCACACAGTACACACATAGGCAGTATCTTAATGAGTAAACAAATATGAACACTGAGAAACAATGACAAAATTTATCATGGGCCAGGAAAAGATTTCCAGAGAGGCTAAAAGTAGAGATGACTTGTATCTTTGCTTTCTATAAATCCTTCTCGCAGTAGTTCTCAATCCTGGCTCCATGTTAGAATCACAAGGCAATCTTTACCAATGGTAGGGCCCCATTCCTAGAGATTCTGATTTAGCTGGTCTTGTTTGGAGCTCTGGAGTCTTTTTCCAGAATCCATCATGATTTATAAAATGTTACTTATATATTTCCATGGATGCTTTCTTTTTTTCTTGAGTTTGTGGGTTTTATGTATGACAAACTATATGTCTGTCATGGTAAAGCAGGGGTTCTACTGAAATGTGAACTTTTAATTTAGAATAATCTCAAGATGAAGTGTTTGGGGACAACAGTGCTATGGTCTGAATATTTGTGTCACTCTAAAACTCAAGCTAAAACTTAGCAGCGTTATGGTGTGGGGAGCTGGGGCCTTTGAGAGGTGATTAGGTCATGAGGGAGGAACGCTCACAAATGGGATTAGTGACCTAATAAGAGGCCCCAGAGAGCTGCCTTGCCCTTCCACTATGTGAAGACACAGTGAGAAGGCACCACCTACGAACCAGGAAATGTGCCTTCACCAGATACTGAATCTGCTGACATTTTGATCTTGGACTTCCCAGCCTCCAGAATTTTGAGAAATAAATTTCTGTTGTTTATAAGCTACTCTGTTTATGGTATCTCATTATAACAGCCCAAATAGCCTAAGACAGAGAGTAAAATATCCACTGATAATATTAAAACTAAACATACAGAAGAGGTGGCAGACACTATTTGTTTGTCATTCAACAACCATTACGGCTCTTCTTCTTTGCTAACAAAACTCTGATTTTGTTCAAACGGTAATGTGTCCAGCCTCAGGGGATGGATGACAATTGGCCTGGGACCATTTGGCAATCTATGCCTCTTTGTTTGATACTTACCTTTCTAGCTCCTTGAAGCTAAGGTGACCATGTGACAGAGTCCCTGCCAATGATATTTATGGGTAAGTCTATTGACTTACTGGGAAATAGTTTGCTTTCTAAAAACGAGGCGGGCCTTGTGTATGTCTTGTTTCCCTTCCTGATTAGATGCTTCATCAGCATTACCAAAAGTAAAAGCACAGGGACAAAAAGCCAATATACTGAAGATGACAGGATAGAAGGAGGAAAAGGTTTTGAGTTTCTGATAATAATATTGAGTCTCTGGAACTACCAACCTTCTAACATCTTACTGTCTGAAATTAAATGTCTTTATTACATACTCAACTAACAGATGTCAAGTTTTGTTTTTTTCTGCTAAAAGCATTCTCAACTGTCTTAGTCTGCTCGTGCTGCTATAAGCAAAATACCATAAACCAGGTGGCTTAAACAACAGAGATTTTCTCACAGTTCTGGGGGCTAGAAGTCCAAGATCAAAGTTCAGTAAGGTTGGTTCCCAGTGAGGGCATCTTGGTTTGCAGACAGCCGCCTTCTCCACCGAGTCCTCACGTGGTCTTTCCTCAGTACATGCCTGCGCCTCAGAAGAGAGCAAGCTCTCTGAGATCTTTTTTTATAAGGACATGAATCCTATAATGAGGGTCCCACCCAAATGACTTCATCTACTCCTGATTACTTCCTAAATGCCCTATTTTCAAGTATCATGAAATTGGGGCTTAGGGCTTCAACATATGAGTTTTGTAGGGGACACAGTCTCTACACCAACTAATACAAAATTGCTCTGTTCACATATAGGAATATCTTTAGCCGATGGCTATTCCCAAAGCTAAAAGAAAAGCCTTGTCTATGCTTTTAATGGCATTCTTCAGGGGTTGGTAAAAAATCATGGATGTACCATGAAGAATACTGCAGAACATATAAAAATGTGGCAAAAAAGAAACAAAAAAAGTACAAAAAATGACAAAAGTAGAAATCCTCTGTCTATTCATTCACTAAATATTCATTGAATGCCTGTTATATGCACCTCACCCTGTGGGGATTCAAAAGTGAAAGTTGTAGGGTCCCAGACCTCTACAGTCTATTAGGAAAGATAAGAGATAGAGAAATGACTGGCGAACAAAGACCACAATTTTCACCCTATGGAGATACAAAGTGGTATGAAAGTTCAGTATTAGGAGAGAGAACTTCATCAAAGAGGTGAGAGTTGGCATGTCCCTTAGGTTAGCATGAGCATCTCTGTAAAAGCCAGATGTAAACTGCTGCAGAGAGCCATATACATAGCATTGTCCCATCTGCTTTGGGCTGCCTTCTCTCAGAATGGATTCTCCTGCTGAAAATGGACAGCTAATCAACTTAGTCATGAATCTGCAGCAGAGTTTTAAGCCTGATCTTGCTGATGAAGACGAATTCATATTTGCCTGGAAGAAATGTTTCACTTTAATCCAGGGTACTAACTTTTTTGGGCCACTTTAATATTATTTAGGAACATGGCAGGGTAATTAACCAGCAGCTTGTGCTAATACACTTAGAAAACATAAAATCGTTATTACTTTCTCATCAGATTCATCATTAATACCTTTAACTATCAGGAATATTGGTTCTTAGCCTTCAATGACTTATTGGGGAAACTGCTATATTATAAAAGCCAATAAATTGTTAGGCCCCTTAAGGAGAGCTAAAGAAAATTTATGTCAGTGTAGGTTATGTAATTTCTTCCAAATTTTCACTCGTCTCTACCATGTACCCCAGTGCCACTTCAACCAGCTTGCTGTTAACAGTCACAGAACCTGAGGTGGGAGCTCAAATGGAGGTCTGTATTCCATATATCTAAATATTTAAAAGTTACAAATCAAATGGTTACATAAAAACATATAACATGTTGTATCTTCTTACTCTGACAAATACATACCTTCATTACACCCTAAGAAACCACATATTCTAGTTAGGAACCCTTGGACTTTAGACCATGACAGTGTGGGTATTTAGTTCACAGGTCCCAGACTGCAACCCATCCCCCTTCTCTTTCTACCTCTGGCTTTGTCTCTCACTATGAATTATTTCATGCAGATCTGTGTGGGCACTCTGCCTACACATCCAAAATTCATTCATTCCCCAGTCCTGCAAACAGTCACCCCTTGGATATCCCTCAGGCCTAGTGTTGTAGACCAAAAGGATGGACCCAGGGAAGAGTCCTGTACAGGTCTTGCAGGCACGTTTGAATTTCTAGAGTCCTGAAGAGTGGAAAGTGGTCTAGAGGAAGGGAGGCTGGCAAGAGATGAGTGGGCACCCTGCTCCCTGTCCCCCTGATCCCATGGAATCCCCACACAATGGGAAGGGATGAGATGGAGTCTGAGTGGGGCCAGAGTAGAGCCCTCTAATATGAGGCACAGAACTGGGGCCCATCTTGCTGTACGTTAGACTCTCTGCTCTGCTGCTTGTCAGCAGTGGGGACTTATGCAAGTATTTGCCTATATGAGCCTCAGTTTCCTGATCTGTATGTGGGGTCTTAAATTGGCTGCTTCTGCTACTACACGTGGTTGTTGAGAGATCCATGTAAATTTAACAGTGTATGTGAGTACTTTGTAAAGATTCTATATACTAGTAATGTATTGTTAATATGCCATTTTTTTGTTTGTTTGCCATTTTACCATGCACTAATGGAAGGGTAAAGCACCTGTCTGCTGTGCACCTGCTCTAGTGTCCTCATTAACATATAACCAAAAATCACGAATGAAGAGCTGATGACAAGGGGGCAAAGATTACCAAATGATCATCCTTTAGGTTTTATTTTTCCTAAACTTGCTGATTCCTCCAGGTCCAGAAGGATTACTTTAAGACCCTCAGTTTGTGGACATGCGCTAATTTGCATGCGTGATTTGGCCCCCAGATTGATGCTGTACAAGGGACATTACTCTCCAGCTATAAGGCAGGGTAACTCCTGCATTAAGCAGTAAGCTGACTGATATCTCATCCCTTCAGCTGGCAGAGAATATGCAGTGTAGCTTTGTGGCAAAGGCAGGAGATTGAACGACTGGGGTGTGCCGGGGAATGAATTACACCGTGAGCTTCTGCATCCATAAAAATGAGGCCACTCTTGGGTCAGGCGGGTGGGTGATGTGTCACACAGGCAGGTTAAACTGATTCGACCCTCTGGCTCACTGATTTGAAGCTGACAAAAGGGGCTGTGCTGTGGCTCTGGGCTCAGAATTATCTTACTATTGTCTCTGGCCATTTTGAACCACGAAAGCCTCTGGATTTTTATTTTTTTTAGGATTGCATTTTCTTTCTTTCTTCTTCTTTTAAAAAATCTATTTCATTCCTATTTGCACAGAAATCCAAATCAATTTCATTCTCAGGGTAGGGATTTTGCTATATTTGGGGCAAAATCCCCATATCTTTATGCTGTTTTAGCATCTTGCTAAATAGAACAAATTGTGCTATTTCTGGTTTTTTGCTTTTCAAAAGCAATTACTTCTCTGTCATTTCTAGACATTCAGGCAGAAGAGTCTGCCTTGATTACCCATCCTTCCTCTTCCCTCCCCCTTTCAAGTCTCTGGCTTCTGCACTGCTAGGGAAGGGTTCAATTAAATGAGGTGTCAATGGAGCTACAATGGTTTCAGGTCAGAGACGTCAGTAAAAAGCTCCAGAGTTGCGCTGCCCCTGTGTATGTAAATGTATATATTTATACCGGGGATGTCAACTTGCAGGACTCTCCTCCTCTTCTCTTCCCGATCAAAGATGAATGCTGAGGCAATTACTGCAAAGGAAAAGAAAATCAGGGCCCCCTCTTCATCCCTCTGCTGTTGGAGTTTAATTGCTTGGAATAATGGAGCAGGAGTCCCTTTCCTTTGTACACAGCCACATTCACACACACACAAACTTTCACAAATGGTTGTGCTAAGGCATAAACACACATGATGGAGTGTGCAGGAAAATATTCACGTACCTCTAAGTCCTATGCATGTACATATTCACGCACATATTCATGTAACCCTAGGTCCTATGCATGTACATTTTCCTACGTGATACAAGGAAAAAATACTGTGATCTCTGACTAATTTAATAAAAGCAATGCATAGTATCTGGCCCATATTAAAAGCTATATTTTTTCTTCCTTTATAAAAGACTGAAAATTTTTATTCTTATACTAAAAGAGATAAAGTCAAAGAAGGAAGAAAATACAGGGAGAAGTCATAGCAACAAAATACACAAATTCTTTAAATTGCTTTTGTTGTTTAATTCTTCTGTACAAATCACAGAAGTCCTAGGTCTCTGCACAAACACTTCACATGTTAAAACCCCTCTCAGACCATTTTTGCTTTGTGTACGCAGTTACAGGGGAAAGCTAAGTATTCCACACTATTCACTGTGTTCTAGGCTATTCTGTTTTTGTTCTCATATGGCATGGGTCAGGAAGAGGGATTCTAAGTTGCATCAACAAATACAAGGAGTGACATTCAGACACAGAAAATGTGAGCTCTGTCTATAATTAGTTCTGCTGTGTCCAGGCACCGGTAATGCACATGGCATCAAGCTGGGGTGAATCTATGGTCACACAAAGAACATGGGCTCTAAAGCATCCACATGGTAAATATAGGTTTTCATTTCAGCTTCCCGAGGGCTGTCAGGTTTTAAATATTATTATTTGGCTTAATTGGTTCCTCCTTTGATGGCAAGCGAGTAAAGATGGGGGAAAAAAACCCTCACAAATCCTGTGATCAACACAAAGACACACCACAGACACTTGGCTTTGTGTTAGGACCACTGAAAGTTTTTCTTTTTGTGGACTGAATAGTTAAGGTTGTGGGAGTGAAGTACGTGCCCATACTTCCTAGGAAAGTTAAGAATAAACACAGATTCTTAGAAAGGAATTCAGACATGTTTTTTTCCACTGTTGTGATTTTTGAAATTTTTTTCTGAAAATTTCAAAAAATGGAACCAAGTATAAATAACAACAACAAAATCCCAAATTACCTTATTTTAGGGGTTTGGAGATAAATGTGGTTATGTGGAAGAGCCCCACAAATATTTCAAAGTGTTGCCTTGAAACCTTTAATGTCTGTAATGTTTTTGTTTGTTTTGTCCTAAGGCTGTTCTTGGCCTTGAGGATGTTCTCTCTTTAGGGTCCCCAGTGCTTTAGAAGGCAGTGAGCAAGAGAGATCAAGTCCTTGCCTTCCAGAGTTTATATTCCAGTAGAAGAGAAAGACTTGAGCAAATAAATAAATTGACATACATTATAATGTCAAGTAACAATTGAGTGCTATGAAGAAAAATAAAACAAGATCAGAAGAGAGAGACTGATGGAGTTTTTTTTTTTTTTTTTTTTTTTTTTTAAGACAGGGCAATCAAGGAAGGCTTCACTGAGGAAGTGACGTTTGAGCACAGACCTGTTTGAAGTAGAGTGAGCCATGGGAACATCTGTGGGGCAGGGGAATATACTTGGCTGAAAAAAAACACAAGTCCTAAATTGAAAGATGGGAATGTGCTTGGTATATTTAAGGAACAGCAAGGAGGCTGGCATGGCTGAAGGGCAGTAAGAAGAGTAGCAGAAAATGAATCAGAGAGGTAGCCAGGGGGTATATTGTATTGGGCCATGCAGGCCAAGTAAGACCTTATATTTTATTCTAATAGTGATGAGGAATCATTGGAAGATATTGAGGAGAGAATGATATTCTCTGGTCGACATTGTAAAGGGCTAATTCTGGCCACTATGTGGGGGAAAAGCACAGGGAGGCAAAACTGGAAACAGACATCAGTTAGGAGAGTATTACAGCACCAAAAGAGAAATAATGGTGGCTTGAATTAGGGTAGTAACAGTGGAGGTGATGGGAAGAGAAATTGTACTCATAAGCTCTTCCTAAGGAAACTACTAGAGGACAAACTTTAGACTAAAATTACTAGAGAGGCATTAAACATTAAATAGTTACTTGTAGAACTAAGTGGGGATTAAAAAAAGAGTTTATAGTATATAATACCTATGTGATCTGAAAATCTAAAGATGGTATAACCATTAAAAATAGTGGAGGGGCAGAGAGAAATAAGGATAACGTATGCCAAAAATATTTAACTGTTTTTAGTAATCAAAAATGGTTTTTGATGGTAGAATAAGGATAATTTCAAACTCATATATGTAATATGGTATAAAGTAAATGAGTAATTATGGGATATTCTAATTTTATCATCCCATATGTCCTTGAGAACCAGAACTCTTGGTGTGGAAGAAAAAAGATGTAGGTGCAACACAGAACATTTAAATTAATCCCGTAGTCCTGAATTTGAATTGGAGATATCAATATGAACTTATGATACTTATGATGTATTTATCTCACTACATGGGAAATATAGGCTACATATATATAATAAATATAATAACATAAGTATATGTAATTAGATATTTATAAACATAAATATAGGAAATAAATGCTATATTTAAAAATATCCATATATATATATATAAAATTTCATAGTTCAATCCATTTAAAACGCCTGGAAATAACGACCAATCCATTAGCATTAAGAATCTTTAGTGCCCAGATTGTGGTCTTGAAATACTATTTTCTATTAACAGAAATCAAAGCTTCTTAGAGAAATGGTTGATTCCAGGTCTAATGCAGGAAACATACACGATAAGTTGGAATATTGTACTAGTCTGTTTTCATGCTGCTGATAAAGACATATCTGAGACTGGGCAATTTATAAAAGAAAGAGGTTTAATGGACTTAAAGTTCTGCGTGCCTGGGGAGGCCTTACAATCATGGTGGAAGGCAAGGAGGAGCAGGTCACATCTTACATGTGTGGCAGCAGGCAAAGAGAGAGCTTGTGCTGGGAAACTCCCCTTTTTAAAAAAAAAATAAGTTCTGAGGGCGGAGCAAGATGGCCGAATAGGAGCAGCTCCAGTCTCCAACTCCCAGCGCGAGCGACACAGAAGACCGGTGATTTCTGCATTTTCAACTGAGGTACTGGGTTCATCTCACTGGGGAGTGCCGGACGATCGGTGCTGGTCAGCTGCTGCAGCCCGACCAGCGAGAGCTGAAGCAGGGCGAGGCATTGCCTCACCTGGGAAGCGCAAGGGGGAAGGGAGTCCCTTTTCCCAGCCAGGGGAACTGAGACACACAACACCTGGAAAATCGGGTAACTCCCACCCCAATACTGCGCTTTAGGAAACAGGCACACCAGGAGATCATATCCCACACCTGGCCGGGAGGGTCCCACACCCACGGAGCCTCCCTCATTGCTAGCACAGCAGTCTGTGCTCTACCGGCAAGGCAGCAGCAAGGCTGGGGGAGGGGCGCCTGCCATTGCTGAGGCTTAAGTAGGTAAACAAAGCTGCTGGGAAGCTCGAACTGGGTGGAGCTCACAGCAGCTCAAGGAAACCTGCCTGTCTCTGTAGACTCCACCTCTGGGGACAGGGCACAGTAAACTAAGACACACAGACACCTCTGCACAGAGGCAAACGACTCTGTCTGACAGCTTTGAAGAGAGCAGTGGATCTCCCAACACGGAGGTTGAGATCTGAGAAGGGACAGACTCCCTGCTCAAGTGGGTCCCTGACCCCTGAGTAGCCTAACTGGGAGACATCCCCCACTAGGGGCAGTCTGACACCCCACACCTCACAGGGAGGAGTACACCCCTGAGAGGAAGCTTCCAAAGCAAGAATCAGACAGGTACACTCGCTGTTCAGAAATATTCTATCTTCTGCAGCCTCTGCTGCTGACACCCAGGCAAACAGGGTCTGGAGTGGACCTCAAGCAATCTCCAACAGACCTACAGCTGAGGGTCCTGACTGTTAGAAGGAAAACTATCAAACAGGAAGGACACCTACACCAAAACCCCATCAGTACATCACCATCATCAAAGACCAGAGGCAGATAAAACCACAAAGATGGGGAAAAAGCAGGGCAGAAAAGCTGGAAATTCCAAAAATAAGAGCGCATCTCCCCCGGCAAAGGAGCGCAGCTCATCGCCAGCAACGGATCAAAGCTGGACGGAGAATGACTTTGACGAGATGAGAGAAGAAGGCTTCAGTCCATCAAATTTCTCAGAGCTAAAGGAGGAATTACATACCCAGCGCAAAGAAACTAAAAATCTTGAAAAAAAAAGTGGAAGAATTGATGGCTAGAGTAATTAATGCAGAGAAGGTCCTAAACGAAATGAAAGAGATGAAAACCATGACACGAGAAATACGTGACAAATGCACAAGCTTCAGTAACCGACTCGATCAACTGGAAGAAAGAGTATCAGCGATTGAGGATCAAATGAATGAAATGAAGCGAGAAGAGAAACCAAAAGAAAAAAGAAGAAAAAGAAATGAACAAAGCCTGCAAGAAGTATGGGATTATG
Source organism: Macaca thibetana thibetana (assembly GCF_024542745.1). Lineage (NCBI taxonomy): Eukaryota > Metazoa > Chordata > Mammalia > Primates > Cercopithecidae > Macaca > Macaca thibetana. The sequence continues at coordinate 15,177,218 of NC_065597.1, read as the reverse complement.
TAAAAAGACCAAATCTACGTCTGATTGGGGTGCCTGAAAGTGAGGGGGAAAATGGAACCAAGTTGGAAAACACTCTTCAGGATATCATCCAGGAGAACTTCCCCAACCTAGTAGGGCAGGCCAACATTCAAATCCAGGAAATACAGAGAACGCCACAAAGATACTCCTCGAGAAGAGCAACTCCAAGACACATAATTGCCAGATTCACCAAAGTTGAAATGAAGGAAAAAATCTTAAGGGCAGCCAGAGAGAAAGGTCGGGTTACCCACAAAGGGAAGCCCATCAGACTAACAGCAGATCTCTCGGCAGAAACTCTACAAGCCAGAAGAGAGTGGGGGCCAATATTCAACATTCTTAAAGAAAAGAATTTTAAACCCAGAATTTCATATCCAGCCAAACTAAGTTTCATAAGTGAAGGAGAAATAAAATCCTTTACAGATAAGCAAATGCTTAGAGATTTTGTCACCACTAGGCCTGCCTTACAAGAGACCCTGAAGGAAGCACTAAACATGGAAAGGAACAACCGGTACCAGCCATTGCAAAAACATGCCAAAATGTAAAGACCATTGAGGCTAGGAAGAAACTGCATCAACTAATGAGCAAAATAACCAGTTAATATCATAATGGCAGGATCAAGTTCACACATAACAATATTAACCTTAAATGTAAATGGACTAAATGCTCCAATTAAAAGACACAGACTGGCAAACTGGATAAAGAGTCAAGACCCATCAGTCTGCTGTATTCAGGAGACCCATCTCACACGCAGAGACATACATAGGCTCAAAATAAAGGGATGGAGGAAGATTTACCAAGCAAATGGAGAACAAAAGAAAGCAGGGGTTGCAATACTAGTCTCTGATAAAACAGACTTTAAACCATCAAAGATCAAAAGAGACAAAGAAGGCCATTACATAATGGTAAAGGGATCAATTCAACAGGAAGAGCTAACTATCCTAAATATATATGCACCCAATACAGGAGCACCCAGATTCATAAAGCAAGTCCTTAGAGACTTACAAAGAGACTTAGACTCCCATACAATAATAATGGGAGACTTCAACACTCCACTGTCAACATTAGACAGATCAACGAGACAGAAAGTTAACAAGGATATCCAGGAATTGAACTCATCTCTGCAGCAAGCAGACCTAATAGACATCTATAGAACTCTCCACCCCAAATCAACAGAATATACATTCTTCTCAGCACCACATCATACTTACTCCAAAATTGACCACGTAATTGGAAGTAAAGCACTCCTCAGCAAATGTACAAGAACAGAAATTATAACAAACTGTCTCTCAGACCACAGTGCAATCAAACTAGAACTCAGGACTAAGAAACTCACTCAAAACCGCTCAACTACATGGAAACTGAACAACCTGCTCCTGAATGACTACTGGGTACATAACGAAATGAAGGCAGAAATAAAGATGTTCTTTGAAACCAATGAGAACAAAGATACAACATACCAGAATCTCTGGGACACATTTAAAGCAGTGTGTAGAGGGAAATTTATAGCACTAAATGCCCACAAGAGAAAGCAGGAAAGATGCAAAATTGACACTCTAACATCGCAATTAAAAGAACTAGAGAAGCAAGAGCAAACACATTCGAAAGCTAGCAGAAGGCAAGAAATAACTAAGATCAGAGCAGAACTGAAGGAGATAGAGACACAAAAAACCCTCCAAAAAATCAATGAATCCAGGAGTTGGTTTTTTGAAAAGATCAACAAAATTGACAGACCACTAGCCAGACTAATAAAGAAGAAAAGAGAGAAGAATCAAATCGACGCAATTAAAAATGATAAAGGGGATATCACCACCGACCCCACAGAAATACAAACTACCATCAGAGAATACTATAAACACCTCTACGCAAATAAACTGGAAAATCTAGAAGAAATGGATAATTTCCTGGACACTTACACTCTTCCAAGACTAAACCAGGAAGAAGTTGAATCCCTGAATACACCAATAGCAGGCTCTGAAATTGAGGCAACAATTAATAGCCTACCAACCAAAAAAAGTCCAGGACCAGATGGATTCACAGCTGAATTCTACCAGAGGTACAAGGAGGAGTTGGTACCATTCCTTCTGAAACTATTCCAATCAATAGAAAAAGAGGGAATCCTCCCTAACTCATTTTATGAGGCCAATATCATCCTGATACCAAAGCCTGGCAAGGACACAACAAAAAAAGAGAATTTTAGACCAATATCTCTGATGAACATCGATGCAAAAATCCTCAATAAAATACTGGCAAACCGGATTCAGCAACACATCAAAAAGCTTATCCACCATGATCAAGTGGGCTTCATCCCTGGGATGCAAGGCTGGTTCAACATTCGCAAATCAATAAACATAATCCAGCATATAAACAGAACCAAAGACAAGAACCACATGATTATCTCAATAGATGCAGAAAAGGCTTTTGACAAAATTCAACAGCCCTTCATGCTAAAAACGCTCAATAAATTCGGTATTGATGGAACGTACCTCAAAATAATAAGAGCTATTTATGACAAACCCACAGCCAATATCATACTAAATGGGCAAAAACTGGAAAAAATTCCCTTTGAAAACTGGCACAAGACAGGGATGCCCTCTCTCACCACTCCTATTCAACATAGTGTTGGAAGTTCTGGCTAAGGCAATCAGGCAAGAGAAAGAAATCAAGGGTATTCAGTTAGGAAAAGAAGAAGTCAAATTGTCCCTGTTTGCAGATGACATGATTGTATATTTAGAAAACCCCATTGTCTCAGCCCAAAATCTCCTTAAGCTGATAAGCAACTTCAGCAAAGTCTCAGGATACAAAATTAATGTGCAAAAATCACAAGCATTCTTATACACCAGTAACAGACAAACAGAGAGCCAAATCAGGAATGAACTTCCATTCACAATTGCTTCAAAGAGAATAAAATACCTAGGAATCCAACTTACAAGGGATGTAAAGGACCTCTTCAAGGAGAACTACAAACCACTGCTCAGTGAAATCAAAGAGGACACAAACAAATGGAAGAACATACCATGCTCATGGATAGGAAGAATCAATATCGTGAAAATGGCCATACTGCCCAAGGTTATTTATAGATTCAATGCCATCCCCATCAAGCTACCAATGAGTTTCTTCACAGAATTGGAAAAAACTGCTTTAAAGTTCATATGGAACCAAAAAAGAGCCCGCATCTCCAAGACAATCCTAAGTCAAAAGAACAAAGCTGGAGGCATCACGCTACCTGACTTCAAACTATACTACAAGGCTACAGTAACCAAAACAGCATGGTACTGGTACCAAAACAGAGATATAGACCAATGGAACAGAACAGAGTCCTCAGAAATAATATCACACATCTACAGCCATCTGATCTTTGACAAACCTGAGAGAAACAAGAAATGGGGAAAGGATTCCCTATTTAATAAATGGTGCTGGGAAAATTGGCTAGCCATAAGTAGAAAGCTGAAACTGGATCCTTTCCTTACTCCTTATACGAAAATTAATTCAAGATGGATTAGAGACTTAAATGTTAGACCTAATACCATAAAAATCCTAGAGGAAAACCTAGGTAGTACCATTCAGGACATAGGCATGGGCAAAGACTTCATGTCTAAAACACCAAAAGCAACGGCAGCAAAAGCCAAAATTGACAAATGGGATCTCATTAAACTAAAGAGCTTCTGCACAGCAAAAGACACTACCATCAGAGTGAACAGGCAACCTACAGAATGGGAGAAAATTTTTGCAATCTACTCATCTGACAAAGGGCTAATATCCAGAACCTACAAAGAACTCAAACAAATTTACAAGAAAAAAACAAACAACCCCATCAAAAAGTGGGCAAAGGACATGAACAGACATTTCTCAAAAGAAGACATTCATACAGCCAACAGACACATGAAAAAATGCTCATCATCACTGGCCATCAGAGAAATGCAAATCAAAACCACAATGAGATACCATCTCACACCAGTTAGAATGGCAATCATTAAAAAGTCAGGAAACAACAGGTGCTGGAGAGGATGTGGAGAAATAGGAACACTTTTACACTGTTGGTGGGATTGTAAGCTAGTTCAACCATTATGGAAAACAGTATGGCGATTCCTCAAGGATCTAGAGCTAGATGTACCATATGACCCAGCCATCCCATTACTGGGTATATACCCAAAGGATTATAAATTATGCTGCTATAAAGACACATGCACACGTATGTTTATTGCAGCACTATTCACAATAGCAAAGACTTGGAATCAACCCAAATGTCCATCAGTGACAGATTGGATTAAGAAAATGTGGCACATATACACCATGGAATACTATGCAGCCATAAAAAAGGATGAGTTTGAGTCCTTTGTAGGGACTTGGATGCAGCTGGAATCCATCATTCTTAGCAAACTATCACAAGAACAGAAAACCAAACACCGCATGTTCTCACTCATAGGTGGGAACTGAACAATGAGATCACTCGGACTCAGGAAGGGGAACATCACACACCGGGGCCTATCATGGGGAGGGGGGAGGGGGGAGGGATTGCATTGGGAGTTATACCTGATGTAAATGACGAGTTGATGGGTGCAGCACAGCAACATGGCACAAGTATACATATGTAACAAAACTGCACGTTATGCACATGTACCCTACAACTTAAAGTATAATAATAATAAATAAATAAAAAAAAAAAAAAAAAAAAAAAAGAAAGAAAAAAAAAAAAAAAAAAAAAAAAACTATCAGATCTTGTAAGACTCATTCACTATCATGAGAACAACACAAGAAAGACCTGCCCCCATGATTCAATTACTTCCCACAGGGTCCCTCCCACAATACGTGGGAATTCAAGATGAGATTTGGGTGGGGATACAGCCAAACTGTATCAAATATCCTTTTTTTTTTTTCTTTTCATTCTTTTTCCCATTTAAAAAGTTATTTTTAATTTAACATATGCATGGGGTACATAGTAATGTTTTGATGTATATAATGTATAGTGATCAGATCAGGGTAATTCGTGTATCCATTGCTTCAAATATTTATCATTTCTTTGTGCTGGGAATGTTCAATATCTTTCTTCTAGCTATCTAAATAACATACTATTGTCAACTATAGTCATCCTACAGTGGTATAGAACACTAGAACTTATTCCTTTTATTTAGTTGTAATTTTGTATCTTTTAATAAATCTCTCCCTATCTCTCCATTCTTCCTACACTTTCTAGCCTCTAGTATCATCTGTTCTACCTTTCACTTTTTTATAAGAACAAGTTTTTTTAGCTTCAACATATGAGTGAGAACATGTGGTGTTTAACTTTCTGTTCCTGGCTTATTTCACTTAACATAATATCCTCCAGTTCCATCTATGTTGCTGCAAATGATGAGATTTCATTTTTTTTACGGCAAAATAGTATATATATATAATAGCATATATACTACATTTTCTTTATCCATTTATTTCTTGTTGGATACCTAGGTTGACTCCACATCTTGGCTATTGTGAATAATGCTGCAATAAACATGGGGGACAAATATATCTTCAGAATAATGACTTCCTTTCCTCTAAATAAATGCGCAATAGTGGGATTCCATGGGATCACATGGTAGTTCTATTTGTAGTTTCTTAAGGAACTTTTTTATTGTTCTCCAGAGTGGCTGTACTAGTTTACATTCCCACCAACAGTGTGTAAGAGCTCCCTTTTCTCTGCATCCGTGATAGCATTTGTTATTTTTTGACTTTTTGATAATAACAATCCTAATGGGTGAGATGATACCTCACTGTAGTTTTGATTTGCAATTCTCTGACGATTAGTGATGTTAAGCATTTTTTCATATATTTTTGGCTATTTATATGTCTCTTGAGAAATGTCTGTTTAGATCATTTGGCCTTTTTCTTTTTTTTCTTTTTTTTGCTGTTGAGATGTTTAGGTTTCTTATGTATTCTGGATATTAATCTCCTGTCAGATGAGTAGTTTGCAAATATTTCCTCCTAGTCTGTAGTTGTCTTTTCACTCTGTTAATTGTTTCCTTTGCTATGCAGAAGGTTTTTAATTTGACATAATCTCATTTACTTGTTTTTGCTTTTGATACCTGTGCTTTTGAAATATTATTCATAAAATATTTTCCCAGACCAGTGTCCTTAAGCACTTTTCCTATTTATTTTCTAAGAGTTTATTTTTTAGGGTCTTACATATAGGTCTTTTTTCTATTTTGAGTTGACTTTTGTATAGTGTGAGAGGTGGGGTTCTAGTTTCATTCTTCTGCAGCTGATTCTAGGTTTGAGGCAGGAAACACACAAGATAAGTCTGCATTTCTTAACATACAAGATAGCATGGAAGCTTATCAGAGACTACTGGGGTCATTTCAATACACTAAGGAACAAACACGAAGAGATTTCGTCTCACAGGCAAAGATGAGATATTTTGAGCTTCAAGAATTGCAATGATTTGAAATCTATCAACTGTTTAAATCCATGAATTAATAATTACATATATGTTAAAAACAACCAACTGGTCACTTTCTGAGGACAACAGGGAACTAATTAACTATCTTGACAACAGAGTAAAAACACAGATAGTATCAAGCATTTATTTTGCTCTTTTTATATAAATCGTCCTACTAGGTAGCCAAATAATAGACAAGGAGAAGCACCTCTTTATAAAATTGTTCAGTTAAAATATGAACTGAAATAGATTGATAATATCACCATTTTGTGATACCGACTGAATTAACAGATCTAGGGATTGAGCATTAATAATTGTTACAACATTTAAAAAGAAAAAAAAAACCAGTTATTATATGCCTACTGATGAAAGAACACAATTCACCTATGGTCTTGCCAAACGGTTGGAACCTTCAGAGGTCAAGTCTCTGGATTTAGCTGCCAAATTGCAGAAATACAGAGGACAGAGGAACATGTTGAACTTCATCATGAGTCTGCAACTGTCAATACTTAAACTATGAGAATCCTACAAGTCAGGCAGCCTGGGTTCTTTAACAGATAAATTATAAGAAAAGAAAAGGAATGGAGAGGAAAACTGTAGAGACTTCAATGACATATCAAGTGTAAAAAGTGGAGAAGACTAAACTGTAGAAGCTAAAGATGTAGTTGGGTGACAAAACACAAAGAAATATAAATGTCTACTACAAAAGTCATGAGGGAGGAAGGGGACTATAATTGTGGTGGGAAACAGGGAGGGACATCTAGGTGGCTAGTAGAGTACTACTTCTTTATCAAGGTGGTGATTTTAAGGTTGTTTGCCTTACAATAATTCACTAAGCTATACATTTGTGCCATGTAGTTTTCTGTATGTGTTTTATTAATATTTTATAATAAAAAGGTACACAAAGCTAATAGCTATAGTATATACATATACATGCACATTTATAGAGTTAGATAGATAAAAGATAGCTAGGTAAGTAGGTAAGATAGATAGATAGATAGACAGACAGACAGAAAGACAGACAGGCACGCAGTGGATAGGCTCACACTGGCAAACAAACGTGTAAACAATAGCTCCATGGCCTCAGAGATAAGTGGGGAATCTTTTGAACAATTACAAATAGCAGGAGTTGAATGACTTATGAAAAAATAGCATCTGAGCTTGGGGGGATTTTTTTCTTTTCCCTAAGTAAACCAAGCATTTGTTAGTAGGCTCTTTTGCTTTCTGGTCAAAGCCTGAGATCTACTCTCTGAAGAAAGTGGTTGGTCTGCTTAGGGATGGCTTCTTGGAAGCTGCTGGGGCCTAAAAGAGAAGAAGAGCAAGACTGACCTTCCTCCATGGAAGACCTTGAGGGAAGAAAGAAAAAGAAAGGACAATCCTACCCAAGAATGGTAGATGCAAAAATGTTTTACCTTCAAAAAGTCTCCTTAACTTTTATAATCACTGAAGTTCCCAGCCAGCCTTCCTGCTCCACACCTGTCTGTCAAAATCTACTCAGTCACTTGCCTGGAACTGGAAGTCAGTCCTTCTTTTCAGTGATAAGGCCTACCAGGGAAATGAATATATTAATCACAGAGGAAACCATGATCCTGATTCATACGATGCATAGACATTAAACGAACATTAGCTATTTGAAGTTAATCAACAAAGTGACAGAGAAATCCCTAAATTTATAAACAGAAGACCTTACCATGGGAGAAACAGAGCTATTTGAGAAAACAGGAATGAAATTTATATAAATTCTAAATCATACCTTCATATGAATCTGAAAAGCTACTGTACTTATTAAATAAGACAAGAAAGTATAAGAACAAAACAGTAAAAGAACAAAAAGGAATTCCAGAAAACTAAAAATACAATTTCAAAAATAAAGAACTCAATGGTTGAGTTGACTAATGAAATAGACATAGCTGAATACTGCATTGGTGAACTGGAAGATAAAGTCAAGGAAATCTCCCAGAATGTAGAACAAAAAGACAAAAAGAAAGAAAATTTAAAACGAAAGTCAAAACACATGGAGGATAGAATCAGGAATTCTATCATATGTTTAACAGAAGTCTCAAAAGGAGAAAATAAATATAATGGAGAAGAGCAGACAATCACAAATATAATGGGCTATAATAAAACACGTTCCCTGAGTGATTAAAAAGACATGTACCTGTGTATTGGAAGGGACTACTGAATATCAAAGAGAACAAGTGAAAAATGGCTCACACCTAGACATATCCTTATGAAATTTCAGAACTTCCAGAGTTAACAGAAAATCCTAATGGCTTTCAGTGAAGGAGGAAAGGTTATTTATAATAGAGAAGAAAGCAAACCGATGCCAAATTTTTCACTGGCAATACTGGATGTTAGTAGACCTTGAAGCAATACCTTCAAAGCTCTTAGGAAGAAAAGACAAATCTGTACAATATTTGAAACCAAGGGGTGAATTTGAATAGGTCTGTCTACCCTGCTTGCTTTTGGTTGTTTGCTTTTTGTTATCTTTTTTTCATTTCCATGAACCTGAGTGTGGTAGTGGCTGAAGATCTCACTGCTGAAACCCGAAACTTAGCCTTCACTGGCTACTTTATAGATAACATTCACAGGTCACCATGGTAATGGTTACTTCAGTTGTTTTTAAGGAATTTGGCCCAGCTCCTGTCTAGTTCAAACCAGTTGAGACCATGAACTCTTCCACTGGGCCTGTGCAAGTGCCTGAGAAGTGGCCTTCTGACATCAGATATTTCACCCTCAGATCATGCTAACGCTGCCATTTTCTGTATATATGCCCTATAAAATGCTATGAACCCAGTTGTACTTGCATATAATGAACCTGTGACTTCATTTTCCCCATCACCAATCACCTTTACCCATGCCTTACACCACCTCACCTCCCTAACCCATAAACATCTCTAAGCCTTATCTCCAGAGAGGCAGATTTGAGAGATGTTCTCCTGCCTCCTCACTTGGTGGCCTTATGAATAAATCTCTTCTCTTTTGCAAAACCCATGTCACATTGATTGATTTACTGCACTTGGGCAAAATGGACCTGGACCTAGACAGTAACATAACATTAAACTATCAATTAAATATGAGTGAAGAATTAACACAATTTTGGATGTATAAGTGCTCAGAAAGTTTATCATTCACTTATTTACATAAAAAATTACTTAAGTAGATTATTTTGAATAAATGACAAATAACCCAAAGAAGATTATATAGAATATAAAAACAGTGGTGGCCAAGTGAAAGAAGTAAAGGAAGCTAGAACGATATTTAAGGAGAACTGAGTAGAGATCTTGGGGCTTGGGGCACTTTCCTTCAAATGGCAACCTTTTAATGATCTAGGATTACATTTGTTTCTCTATGGGTTCAATCATTCTGATATGGTTCTATTGTTACTGCACAATCATAATGTAAAAGTTGCATTTTAAGAATATTGAAACTGGACTCCTTCCTTATACCATATACAAAAAAACTCAAGATAGATTAAAGACGTGAATGTAAAACCCAAAACGATAAAAACCCTGGAAGACAACAGAGGCAATATCTTTCAGGACACTGGCATGGGCAAAGATTTCATGACGAAGATGCCAAAAGCAATTGCCACAAAAGCAAAAATTGACAAATGGAATATGATTAAACTAAAGAGCCTCTGCAATGCAAAGGAAACTACCAACAGAGTAAACAGCCTACAGAATGGGAGAAAACTTTTGTAAACTATGTGTCTGAAAAGGTTTAATATCCAGTGTCTATAAGGAACTGAAACAAATTTACAAGAAAAACAACAAACAACCCCATTAAAAAGTGGGCAAAGGACATGAACAGACACTTTTCAAAAGATGACATACATGCAGCCAACAATCAGATTAAAAAAAAGCTCAGCATCACTGATCATTAGAGAAATGCAAATCAAAACCACAATGAGATACCATTTCACACCACTCAGAATGCCTATTATTAAAAAGTCAAAAAATAACAGATGCTGACAAGATTGTGGAGAAAAAGGAATGCTTTTACACTGTTGGTGGGAGTGTAAATTAGTTCAACCATTGTGGAAGACAGTGTGGCAATTCCTCAAAGACCTAAAGACAGAAATACCATTTGCTCCAGCAGTTCCATTACTGGTATATACCCAAAGGGTTACAAATCATTCTATTATAAAGACACATGCATGAGTATGTTCATTGTAGCATTGTTCACAATAGCAAAGACTTGGAACCAACCTAAATGCCCATCAGTAACAGATTGGATAAAGAAAATGTAGTACATATACACCATGGAATACTATGCAGCCACAAAAAAGAATGAGATCATGTCCTTTGTAGGGACATGGATGAAGCTGGAGGCCATTATCCTTAGCAAACTAATGTAGGAACAGAAAATCAAATACCAAAGTCTGCACATGTACCCCTCAACTTAAAAGTTTTTTTAAAAGCTGCATTTTATCCTGAGTCTTTAGAATCACCCTATGGACAATGCATGTAAGATTTATATAGAAAATATTATAAATGTTATAAATATTGAAAAAAATAAAAATAATGTAACTACCAAAAATTTGGTGGCAGATGCAGAGAAGTGAAAGGTGGAGCACTATTTCTATAATATTTTAAAAAGGTTTTCAAAGGATAAGAAATCAAGGAAGAGGTTTTTTAAAAATATGTCATTTAAAATCATGAAGGCAACCGCTAGACGAATTTAAAATATATAGCTAACAAATATTGGGGGTAGGGAAGGAGATGTGCAAAAGAAGACAGAAAGTAATGTTAAATGTACAAAGAACCTCAGCCTTTATTATTATGGAATCTATTTGGTACCAGCCAGAGTTGAAACATCAAGACAGAAGTATAAAAATATTGCTAATAGTTACAAGGGCTGATTGGTCATGTCGAGCTGGAAACAGACTTGGAAATTGAGTGGTGTTTCCTACACGACTTATGAGGAAAGGAATTTCCCAGTTATCAGAAAGGATTAGGGTTGGGCATGGTGGCTCATACCTGTAATCCCAGCACTTTGGGAGGCCAAGGAAGGAGGCTCTCTTGAGCCCAGTAATTCGAGACCAGCCTGGGCAATGTGGTGAGACCTTATGTCTACTAAAAAGAGAGAGAGAGAGAGACAGTGCTTAGGTGCTGATTAAAAAACAAAAATACAAACTAAAAGAAGCATAGAGCAATTCTTTTTACCTCTCATGTCAACTATTTAATATTAGTTTATTTAATCTTCACAATAATTTCATAAGGTAGATATTGCTATCCTCATTTCACAGGTAAGAAAACCAAAGCTCCAAGAAATTAAGAAATCTATTCATGGTTATTTAGCAAGTTAGGCAGTGGAGTCTATACTAAAAACAAAGGCTGTATGACTTCGAGGTCATGCTTCTCCCAATTAGCCACATTACGTCTCTATGTTAGTCTATATTTCTGTACATGGTATTGATTATATACACTTTCGTACCATGTATATTTTATCTCCACAACCAAACTGTCAGCATCTTGAGGAAGGGTTTCTTGTCTTTAACAGTTCTTGTATCTCTCTTATAGCACATCATGCAGTGCCTTTTGTGTAGAAGGAGCTTAATCAATATCTATTATATAACTCTGAAATCTATACCAATGAAAAAGAAAGTCTTGTTTTTTTAGGTAAATTTAGGTACAATAAAGGATCAGTATTACAAACTTCTACAACCCTTGAAACACATCAAAATGTCCTTTATACATTTACATCTTTGTCTTTTTCTTCATTTTCCTAATTAAACCATTAATTTTCTCAGTATTGCAAGCAAACACGATAAATAAATCAGTATCCAATTTTTTCCCCTAAATTGTTAGTTTTCCTTTACATTATTTTCTATTCATTTTCCCTGTATTTGTCTTATCCTTTAGGAATATTACTTGTTAAAAAGAACATTGAGGGCTAGTTTATGATGCTTACCATAATGTGTAACAATATTTCTAAGGAAAACTGGCTTAAAATGGCTAAACAGGAAATTTGGGATATCATGTCTTTGTAAACAACAAGCTTCCTGTACACAATCTGTATTTTGTAGTGCTTAGCTCAATGCAAATGTGAATGCTGGTTAAATCAAACGTAATGTATGGAGTAAATCTTTGTGGACACATTGATCCTTAGTAAAGATGCACGTGAAACATGTCTATTATAAAATCATTCACGTTAGGCAGGATGCAAATGCTCTATTCCTTTCATTCACACGGTAGTCTACACAGCCCACCCTGGTCGTTGGAGCACACACAAGTTATCACACTATTCTGCTCGTGTAGATGGATTTCAGTCTGTATTTTGTTTCACTATGGCAGCATCTTGTTTCAATAAAGGCCGGCTCTCAAGCTTTTTGAGGTTTTTATTCCAAGCTGAGGATGCACGCTTACAAGCTGCCTGTCTCTTTGCATTTAGCTGGAAGTGTTCACAGCCCCTCCCCCAACCACCCTTTTCACTGTTTCTGCTACTACTTTTATTCAATTCAACACTTGAGGGAACTGCAGATGAAATGCCTCTGAATCTAAATTGCCAGCAATGGAAATAACAACCTATTTTCTGACCTCCCTTTCCTCCACCCACACTTTTCGAATCCGAGTCTAGGAGCACAAAGCTGCTCTATCTCTGTCTCTTGGGTTTAGTAGTATAGTGGCTTTTCTGGGCTAGGGGAAAAAAGTACAACCTCAAACAGAAATCCACTAGGAAAAATATTTGGCAAGAGAAAGAAAGAAGTGGGATGCTTATAAGATATATATAAATATGCTTATGTGCTTATAAGGTATATACAAATAGTGGGAAAGATACGATGTAGAATAAGAAATCAGAATTTATGGCGAGGGTTGGTGCTCACGCCTGCAATCCCAGCACTTTGGGAGGCTGAGGCGGGCGGATCACAAGGTCAGGAGATTGAGACCATCCTGGCTAACACGGTGAAACCCTGTCTCTACTAAAAATACAAAAAACTAGCCGGGCGAGGTGGCGGGCGCCTGTAGTCCCAGCTACTCGGAGAGGCTGTGGCAGGAGAATGGCGTGAACCCGGGAGGCGGAGCTTGCAGTGAGCTGAGATGGCGCCACTGCACTCCAGCCTGGGCGACAGAGCGAGACTCCGTCTCAAAACAAAACAAACAAAAAAAGAAATCAGAATTCACACACCACATGGTGAAGTCACCTCAGGATATTATACAATAACACCACAAGCACTAATCGCTGCTAAAGCATTTTTGAAATTTCTCTTACGAAATTGCTCTCAGCATCAGTACACAAGATACATGAGAAAACAAGCCTCTTAACACCTCATTTTAAAAAATCCTAGACAGTATTACTCAGTTTAATCACTCACCATGTTACAAGACTTCTCCATGAATTGATTATATCAATTTAAAAAGTATCAAATCTTTCCTCAAAGAAAAAAAAATCAATGAGATACTAAAATGAGATGCAGGCTAATGAGATTTTAAAATGTGATGCAGGCTCTAATGGAAAACCTTCTATGTGCCAGTGGGCAAAAGCCTTGTTAAGTAGTACTATTCCCATTGTAGAGTGAAGAAAACTATCTAATGAGAAAGATTAAGTAACTTGTCCAACGCCACACAGCCAATAAAAGGATGAGGAGATTTGAACCTAGGACTGACTTTACAGCCTACACCCTGCTTCTAAGGAATGATTTGTGACAATCTAGCATGGTGAACCCAGAGAGACAGCATGGAGCACAAGAAACATGCTGGGCACAGGAATGGATAAAATGTAAATATAATTAACCCTTGGCCATTTAGTGCTCTTCTCTATGTTTTAAAAGTAAAACGAAACAAGCTGTAGAAGAGGGACATCTACTGATATTCCCCCATTACCCTTAACTATCTGTTGAATATACTTTTTGGATATACACAGAAAATTACGTTATCATGCTTAATAGTTGTAGTGTTGTGTTTGAGGTAAGATGGAAATACTAAAAAACTTTAGATTTTGTAAGAAAATTCTGCAGACTTTTGTCATTACTATGATCTCACATTCTTGTTTTGAGAGTCCATAAAAGCCATTCTTTTTCTGAAATGGGCTTTTTTGGCAGGTCGTCAGTGGAAAATGAGATGTTATAATATTGCCTTATCATATGTCTCTCATATAGCTCATGGTTATTTATACATCATTTACTATATTGCACGGGGTTCTCTGTAAGAAAATTTGGAAAAGAAAATTATCTTGAATTAGCAAGAACAATTATATTTCTTCTGGAAAATTGCTCTCTGCTGCCCCTGCCCTTATCTTTTGGAGATTGTAACTCATGTAATAGATAATGTTTTTCTTTTCATGTTCACTCCAATTATGTGTCTTTTACTCAATATTATGCTTGTGAGATTTATTCATGTTGTTGCATATAGTTGTAGTTCATTTTTTCTCATTACTGTGCAATATTCCATTTTGTACAGTACATATATCACATTTTAAAAATCCATTCTACAGTTGTTGCACATTTGTACTGCTTCCAGTTTTCAACTCTTATGAATAGTGATGCTATGATCATTCTTGTAAATGCCGTTCGTGTGTGTATATATATATACATATATACATACACGGTACTCCATTTCTGGTAGGTATATGAGTGAAATTACTAGGCTATAGGGTATGCATATATTCAGCATTTGTATATATTTCCAAAAAGTTTTCCAAAGTGGTCAACTAGTTTACACCCTTTCAGCAGTTGCTTGACCTTTGTTAACTCTTAGTGTTGCCTTTGTCATTTTAGTGGGCATGTGGTGGTATTTCAAAGTCTTTACCAATCCAGATTATTAAATCAGTAGCATTCAGAATCAATTCATGTTCTGATTCTATTTTTATGTCTGTTTTTCTTAGCATAGATATGTTTCAGAATTTGTGTTTTCAGGGTCTTTTGAGGAGACCTTCCTGATGGTTTGTAGTTGACTTCAGGCAACCCGTCAGGGATCCAAATCCAAAACTACCTACATTGGGGACATCCCCATATTAATCACTGAGTCAGTGGAAAATTTAGTTTATTTTCTGGTACTGAGACTGTCTGCTCTCTCCTGAAGCCCCAGACAAGAATTAGCAGCAGATCTTTGTACAGCCACCTTTTGGGCTGTGAGGACTCCCCATCTTGCTCCCTGGTTTCAGAAATAGAGTTTGGCTCTTATTTCCCATTCCCATCCTCACAAGGAACAACAATTTTAGTCCCCGGTCCCCATCATCCTTACGGGCTGGCCTCCCAGTCATCACTCTTTCCATACCTACAACTCTCCAGATCTGTGGATTCAATCCCTCTCAGCACTCACTGATTTGAGTTTTTGTTTCATTTTTTGGCTTCTTGGGTATTTATGTCATTTAAAAACAAAAATGTAGCTCTTACATTTTATATCCAATTGTTGCTTTTTTAATGTTTGTGTGTGTATGGGAGGGGCTACTCAAAAGATGAACCTCATAGAGAGTTCATCTTGACCAGAATTCTCCTCATTGAACTAACCTCCACAGATTTCCTTCAGGCATCTCAAATTGAACATTTCTATGACTAAATTCAATATCTTCTCTCACCAGAAGCAGCTCCTCTGTATTTACTTTATCTTGATGAATGGCACAAGGGATCTGGCTTCCAAAATTAGAAGCATCCACTTCATTCTCGATTCTTTGCTTTCCCTGTCTCATCATCTTAAATATGTCACCAAAGATAGAGTCTACAGGACTCTATCCCAGCAGCAACTCTTGAATCTGGCGCCCTGCTCTCTCCTCTCTGACCCCATTTTTGTCCAAACATTCATCATCTCTCCAGGCTGAGTGCCAGCAACACTCTCCCTGCCACCAGTGTCTTCCCACTTGACTTCATCTTTCAGATTTATTTTCCTAACCAAACAAACAAGCAACAATGCAACCCTAAATCTCTTTAAAGACTTCTACTGTCTATTACCGAGAGAATAAAGTTCAAAATTGTTAGTAGGAGTGATGTGGGAAGAGTAGGTTGAGGCCAGAATGTATGATGATGGGATGTACTGTGTAGCTGAAATGCAATGTTTAGAATGAATGAGAAATGGGATTTATGTTTATTATATTCTTACATAATATTAACAATGATCTCTGTTATGAACTGAAATGTGAATGGGTGGGTGGATGGATGTAACAGTCTAAGGATGGTGTGCTCGTTTTTCTGTATATTCCCAGACCACTTTTTGCTCTTCTGTAGCTCCATGTCTGGGAGGCTGACCTCTACTAACGGCATCATCTGGACTTCCTTATGCACTGGAGGCACCAGCAAGAGATGGAAGGGTAGGAGGAAATGTGGGTGTCTATTCCTCCTACTTCATCCATGTTTTGCCCTTGTTCTGCTTCTGTGACAGGGGCCAGGTTGTCCATGGCTGAAGCTCTCATCTAACAGCCTTTCTTCTATGGCTCAGCTTTCAAGGGGCTGTGGTAAACACCATTTCACCCCTTGTCCCTTCAGGTTAAGGCATGGGTGGTGATGGCTTTCACTGTAGCTAGTTTCTGGGTACCTCACTATTTCTTCTTGCTTCCTTTAACCCTGCCCACACATCTATATCTAGTCCATTTACTACGTTATTTTTAGATAAATCCCTGTTTCCTGCTGTACTCTGATAAAGGTGATAAGTGTAAAATACATTTAAATGAGAAATGAGCAAATGTGAGTTTAAGTTCATTTAAGCAAAAACAAAACAAAAAACAAAACAAAACCCTCAAAACCACAAAATCCTATCTTTTCAGGAGTAAAGATTACTATCTATTTTAATGAATTACAGTCTAAAAGGAAGGATATTAATGTCTTCTTTTAAATTTAGCTCTGTAAAAAGAATTTGTGGACTTATTATTGAAATAATCTGACATTTCATATATTCTTATTGCATTTCCAATTAGTGGCTATAAAATTTGGGTAGTTATTTGAAAATAGTCAATTGTAGAAGCAATATAATTGGACCAGCTTAACCAATCACATTTCAGCCTTTTTAATTGACAAATGCTTATCCATGAGTCATAATTAATAAAGCTACAGTGCTAAGAATATAACATAACATGCCAGCCTGCTGGGAAAGAAACCAGTTTATGCTTATTTTTTCATCTAGAAGTAGAAGTCCTTCTGACACATGCTCTTTCTTCTCTGACCTCCTTTCCAAAGTCAGAAGCACATTTTGTTTCTCCCATAGTGGTTAAAAATGACACATTGGGATGTGTCTACAGGCTGAAGTATCAGCCAATTTCTAAGAACTGAAAACCAGTGCCAAAAAAAAAAAAAAGACTCAGAGAGCAGAACCTCTACAAATTCAAATAGTCTCTGGGTACTGTCACTGAAAAATAATGACTTGCATTCTATGCAGCAACCAGGAAGCAATGCTGTGTGACTCTTCCCTACTCAGCCCCCATCCCTCACACAACCTCCCTTCTGCCAGCAACCCAAATTTCCCTCACATTCAATGCTGGAAAATGTATGTGGTCAAGAGACAAAGGGCAGTAAGTTTTGGAATCATGTTCTTTGTTGGGGAAAACTGCAAGCTCTGGCTGTTTCCATTTAAATGGCATTTCATTTTGTCCAATTCAATGTTTGCTGATTGTTCATGCTGTCTAGAAAAGCTTTGATTAAACCTTCTAATTTCACCTCAGCTTTTTCTTTTCTGCAGGGCAAGCCCTTGTCCTGAAAGTATAGAAATGTGTTCAAAAGGAAAAGAACAAAGTAGGAGAATTGAAGGGAAGGAGTTAGAAAACTTGAAGGAATTACAAGTTCAGTGGGTTTAACCAGGATAGTGTTATTTTAACCAGGCATCTCTTTTCATACCTGTTTTACTAACTCTTATGCTTCATGATTCTGATATATATTAAAAAACTAAAATCTTTACCTATAAAACCCCTTTTCCATTTTATTTATATTTTCCAATGGAGATGATACAAAGTTATTCCTTGTTGGCACAACACATGGGTATTTTGCTTCCAGAGTGCTTTTTTTATTTTTTTGATGTGAGTAGAAAAAACAAAGTTGCTTATTTCCTCATCATGGAATTTCTGACTTTGCTTTAAAAGTGGCACTTGTTCAGCCAGGTCCTTCTACTCCAGTAACTATTACTACTTGCTTTTAAGTAATTGTGAGAAACTTTTCTCACAAAAAGTCAACTATTTAGAGGTGTGTATGTGCACACACACAAACACATATATCCACAGCATATGTATAAAGATTTACACATAATAGTATACATTTATATAATATGTATATATACATAAATACATATATTTTACATATATGATATGTACATACACATACATATATGTATTCATAATTATTTACAATCTTTATATATGTGTTTTAAAACATATTTTTCATTACAAAACACATATAGAAGATAACATAACAAACATCTTTGTATTTACTGTTGAAGTTTGAGCGGGTCAATAAATCCTCCTAAGCCAAGTTCTGATTCAATTGAGAAAGACAAAGAAGTCAGGAAGATGGAAATAAAATCTACTGTAGAACCAATGTATTAGTCTGTTCTCATGCTGCTAATAAAGACATACTCAAGACTGAGTAATTTATAAGGGAAAGAGTTTTAATTGACTTACAGTTCAGCATGGCTGGGGTGGCCTCAGGAAATAATTTGCAATCATGGAGGAAGGTAAAGGGGAAGAGAGACACCTTCACAAGGTGGCAAGAAGGAGAAGTGCAAGCAGGGGAAATGCCAAACACTTATAAAACCATCAGATCTCGTGAGAACTCATTCATTATCACGAGAACAGCATGGGGGAAACCACCCCCATGATTCAATTACCTCCACCTGGTCGACCACCACCCTTTGACATGTGGGGATTATGGTGATTATAATTCAAAGTGAGATTTAGGTGGGGACACAGAGCCAAACCACATCATTCTGCCCTGGGCCCCTCCCAAATCTCATATTCTCACATTCAAAAACACAATCATGCCTTTCCAAAAGTACCCCCAAATCTTAATTCATTCCAGCATTAACCCAAAAGTCCAAGTCCAAAGTCTCAGCTGAGACAAGGCAAGTCCCTTCTGCCTATGAGTCTGTAAAATCAAAAGCAAGTAGTTACTTTCTAGATACAATCAGTACAGGCAAGGGGTATATATACCCATTCCAAGTAGGATAAATCAGCCAAAACAAAGGGGCTAAAGGCCCCATGCAAGTCCAAAATCCAATAGGGCAGTCATTAAACCTTAAAGTTCCAAAATGATCTCTTTTGACTCCATGTCTCATATCCAGGTCCCATTGATGCAAGAGGTGGGCTTCCATGGCTTTGGGCAACCCCATCCCTGTGGCTTTGCAGGGTACAGTCTACCTCACGGCTGCTTTCACGTGCTGGTGTTGAGTGTCTGTGGCTTTTTCAGGTGCATGGTGCAAGCTGTTGGTGGATCTACCATTCTGCGGTCTGGAGGATGGTGGCCATTTTCTCACAGCTCCACTAGGCAGTGGCCCAGTGGGGAGTCTGTGGGGGGGGGGTGGCTCTGACCCACATTTCCATTCCACACTGCCCCAGCAGAAGTTCTCTATGAGGGCTCCACTCCTGCAGCAAACTTCTGTCTGGACATCCAGGCATTCCCATACATCCTCTGAAATCTAGGCGGAGGTTCCCAAACCTCCATTCTTGACTTTTTTGCACCTGCAGGCTCAACACCACATGGAAGCTTGGGGCCTGCACCCTCTGAAGCAAAGGCTGAGCTATACCTTGGCCCCTTTTAGCCACAGCCTGGAGCAGAAGCAGATGGGATGCAGGATACCATGTCCTGAGGCTGCACAGAGCAGGGAGGCTGTGGGCCCAGCCCATGAAAACATTTTTCCCTCTTAGATCTCAGGCCTGTGATGGTAGAGACTGCCATGAAGATCTCTGACATGCCCTGGAGACATTTTCCCTATTGTCTTGGTGATTAACATTCAGCTCCTCGTTACTTATGCAAATTTCTGCAGGGGTAGTCAGCTTGAATTTATCCCCAGAAAATGGGTTTTTATTTTCTATCATTGCCTGGCCACAAATTTTCCAAACTTTTATGCTCTGCTTCATCTTGAATGCCTTGCCTCTTAGAAATTTTTTCTGCCAGCTACCCTAAATCATCTCTCTCAAGTTTAAAGTTCCACGGATCTCTAGGGCAGGGGCAAAATGCCGCCAGTCTCTTTGTTAAAGCATAGCAAGAATGACCTTTACTCCAGGTCCCAATAAGTTCCTCATCTCCATCTGAGACCACCTCAGCCTGGACTTCATTATCCATATCACTATCAGCATTTTGGTCAAAGCCATTCAATAAGTATCAAAGTTCCAAACTTTCCCAAAACTTTCTGTCTTCTGAGCCCTCCAAGTCTCTAGAAAGCTCCAAACTTTCCTACATTTTCCTGTCTTCTTCTGAGCCCTCCAAACTGTTCCAACGTCTGCCTACTACTCAGTTCCAAGATCGCTTCCACATTTTCAGGTATCTTTACAGCAGTGCCTCACTACCTTGGTACCAATTCACTGTATTAGTCCATTCTCATGTTTCTAATAAAGACATACCTGAGACTGGATAATTTATTTTTTTTTAAAAAAGTGGTTTAATTGACTTACAGTTCAGCATGGCAGGGTAGGCCCCAGGAAATTTACAATCATAGCAGAAGGTGAAGGGGAAGCCAGGCACCTTCTTCACAAGGCGGGAAGAAGGAGAATTGCAAGCAGAGGAAATGCTAGACACTTATAAAACCATCAAATCTTATGAGACTCAGTCATTATCATGAGAACAGCATGGGTTAACCACCTCCATGATTCAATTAACTCCACCTGGTTCCACCCTTGTCATGTGGGAATTATGGGGATTATAATTCAACAGAAGATTTGGGTGGGAACACAGAGCAAAATTGCATGAACCAATAAAGTCTGTATTGGAGGATATGGCTTAAGTATGCATAGCAACACATAACACACCTTCCTTTCCAAGTTCTAAAAACCAAATAAGGGAGATAAAGACAGGCAGATCTAAATAGCCACTTATTTCTGGTAAGTGTGGAAAACATGGTTTGGGTGCGGATCAACAATTGGCTTCATAACCCTTTACCCCAGAATTAAGCAATTGTACCTACCCGGACAGTTTTCCTGGGTTTCCAACACTACACTCACCTTGTAGCCAACAGCAGACCAGAGCACAAGCCATCTGCAGAAGGCAAGACACCAGAAAGGAGGAGAATGGGGCTAAGATGGGAATGCTCAGTTCCTCTCCAAATGCCTTAATCAGGGTACTTTCTCTATGTCAGAGGGAGAACAAAGGGGTGTGGTGAAAAATGAGGCGTGTGTATGGAAAAATACCCCTTCAAGGCAACCAGAGGAGTGGAAGGAAATTGCAGCCCACTGAGCTTTAACAAAATCTTAATGTTATGGCTTATTTCATTAATTCCTTTCTTTTACATGAATAACACATTATAGGTACTATTGAAGCCCTCTGGCATCATTCCATGATCCTATTCATCTCTCCCTCCCTCTCCATTGGTGACCACTACTATTCAGGTTCTGTTTTTATGCTTTTACACTACATGTATTTCACATATGTGTACACATATATATATATATAAATAATATACAGGGCTGTTATGCATTTCATAAATTTTAAATTAGTTGACTAACAGTGGATACAATAAGTATATGATTTTGCAACTTGCTTTTTCATGCAACATGTTTCTGAGATTTATCTACACAGATACTTGTAGCAACACTTTGTTGCTGTTGTTGGATTGTTATTTTAACTTTTAGGTTCAGGGGTACATATACAGGTTTGTCATATAGGTAAACTGCAAGTCACAGGGGTTTTGTGTACAGATTATTTTGTCACCCAGGTAATAAGCATAGTATGTGACAGATGGTTTTTTAATCCTCATCCTCCTTCCACTCTCTACCCTCAAGTACATCCCAGTGCCTGTTGTTTCCTACTCTGTGTCCATGTGAACTCAACGTTTAGCTTCCACTTATAGGTGAGAATATGCAGTATTTGGTTTTCTGTTCCTGCATTAGTTCACTTAGGATACTGGCCTCTAGTTTTATACGTGTTGCTGCAAAGACCACGATCTCATTCTATTTTATGGCTGCATAGTATTCTATGGTGTCTATGTATCACATTTTCTTTATCCATTCTATTGTTGATGGGCATCTAGGTTGATTCCATGTCTTTGCTATTGATTCCAGCAGTGTTTTGTAATTTTCATTGTAGATATCTTTTATCTCCCTGGTTAGTTGTATTGCTAGGTGTTTTATTCTTTTTGCGACTATTATGAATGGGATTGCATTCTTTGGGTTTTGGCTTTCAGCTTGGATTTTATGTATAGAAATGCTACTGATTTCTGTACATTGATTTTGTATCCTAAAACTTTGCTGAAGTTGTTGATTACATCTAGGAGCTTTTGGGCAAAGAGTATGAGGTTTTCTAGGTATAGAATTATATTGTCTGCAAACAGAGATAGTTTGACTTCTTCTCTCCCTATTTAGATTCCTTTTTTTTCTTTCCCTTGCCTGATTTCTCTGGGTAGGACTTCTGGTACTATCTCAAATAGGAATGGTGAGAGTGGGTATCCTTGTCTTGTTCTGGTTCTCAAAGGAAATGCTTCTAGATTTTGCTCATTCAGTATAATGCAGGCTGTGGGTTTGTCATAGATGGCTCTTATTATTTTGAGGTATGTTGCTTCAATGCCTAGTTTGTTAAAGGTTTTTAAAATGAAGGGATATTGAATTTTTTTTTTTTTTTGAGACAGAGTCTCGCTCTGTTGCCCAGGCTGGAGTGCAGTGGCGTGATCTCGGCTCACTGCAAGCTCCGCCTTCCGGGTCCACACCATTCTCCTGCCTCAGCGTCCCAAGTAGCTGGCACCCGTCACCTCGCCCGGCTAATTTTTGGTATATTTAGTATAGACAGGGTTTCACCGTGTTAGCCAGGATGGTCTCGATCTCCTGACCTCGTGATCCACCCGCCTCAGCATCCCAAAGTGCTGGGATTACAGGCGTGAGCCACCGCACCCAGCCTGAATTTTTTAAAAAGCCTGTAATGTGTCTATTGAGATGATCATGTGGTTTTTTGTTTTTGGTTCTGTCTATGCAATGAATCACACTTATTGATTTGTGTATATTGAACCAACTTTGCATCCCAGGGATAAAGCCTACTGGATCATGGTGGATTCGCTTTTTGATGTGCTGTTGAATTTGGTTTGCTAGAATTTTGTTTAGGATTTTTGCATCTATGTTCATCAAGGATATTGGCCTAATCTTTTTTTGGTGTATCTCTGTCAGTTTTTGGTATCAAAATGATGATACCTCATAGAATGAGTTAGGGGGGAGTACCTCCCTATTGAGGTACCTCCCAATCAAATACCTCCTCAATTTTTTGGAATAGTTTCAGTAGAACTGGTACCAGCTTTTCTTTAAACATCTGGTAGAATTTAGCTGTGAATTAGTCTGGTCCTAGGCTTTTTCTGGTTGGTAAGATATTTCTTACTGATTCAACTTCAGAACTCATTATTGTCCATTCAGGGATTCAATTTTTTCCTGGCTCAATCTTGGGAGGTTTTATGTTTTATAGAATTTCTTCCATAGTAGAAATGGAATTTATAATTTCTTCCAGAGAAGAAATGGAATTTGTCAATGTCTTCTGTGTTTTCTAGTTTGTGCACATAGAGGTGTTCATAGCACCCTCATAGTCTCTGAGGGTTCTCTGAATTTCCATAGGGTGTTAATGTCCCCTTTGTCATTTCTGATTGTGTTTATCTGGATCTCATCTCTTAACTAGTCTAGATAGTGGTCTATCAATTATATTTGATCTTTCAAAAAACAAACTCCTGGGTTTGTTTATCTTTTGTATGGTTTTTCACATCCCAATTTCCCTCAGTTCAGCTCTGATTTTTGTTATTTCTCGTCTTTTGTTAGCTTTAATGTTGGTTTGCTCTTGTTTTTCTAGTTCTTCTAGACATGATGCTATGTTGTTAATTGGAGATCTTTCTAACTTTTTGATGTGGGCATTTAGTGCTATAAGAGATTCTGGCAAGATGGCCGAATAGGAACAGCTCCAGTCTGCAGCTCCCAGCATGATCAACGCAGAAGACAGGTGATTTCTGCATTTCCAACTGAGGTACCTGGTTCATCTCACTGGGACTGGTTGGACAGTGGTGCAGCCCACAGAGGGTGAGCTGAAGCAGGGCCGGGTGTTGCCTCATCTGGGAAGTGCAAGGGGTCAGGGGATTTCCCTTTCCTACCCAAGGGAAGCCGTGACAGACTATCTGGAAAATTGGGGCACTCCCACTCAAATACTGCGGTTTTCCCAAAGTCTTATCAACTGGCAGACAAGGTGATTCTTTCCTGTGCCTGGCTTAGCGGGTCCCACACCCATGGAGCCTCGCTCACTGCTAGTGCAGCAGTCTGAGATCGATCTGCGAGGTGGCAGCCTGGCTAAGGCAGGGGTGTCTGCCATTGCTGAGGCTTGAGTAGGTAAACAAAGAAGCCAGGAAGCTCAAACTGGGCAGAGCCCACCACAGCCCAACAAGGTCTACTGCCTCTAGACCACCTCTCTGGGCAGGGCATAGCTGAACAAAAGGCAGCAGACAACTTCTGCAGACTTAAATATCTCTATCTGAAAGCTCTGAAGAGAGCAGTGGTTCTCCCAGCATGGTGTTTGAGCTCTGAAAACGGACAGATTGCCTCCTCAAGTTGGAGACACCTCCCAATAGGGGCCAGCAGACACCTCATATAGGTGGCTGCCCCTCTGGGATGAAGCTTCCAGAGGAAGGATCAGGCAGAAATATTTGCTGTTCTGTAATATTTGTTGTTCTACAGCCTCCGCTGGTGATACCCAGTGAAAGAGGGTCTGGAGTGGAACTCCAGCAAACTCCAACAGACCTGCAGCTGAGGGACCTGACTGTTAGAATGAAAACTAACAGAAAGGAATAGCAACATTGACAAAAAGGTCATCTACACCAAAACCCCATCTGTAGGTCACCAACATGAAAGACCAAAGGTAGATAAAACCACAAAGATGGGTAGAAACCAGAGCAGAAAAGCTGAAAATTTGAAAAATCAGAGCACCTCTTCTCTGAAGGATTGCAGCTCTTCGCCAGAAACGGAACAAAGCTGGATGGAGAATGACGTTGATGAGTTGACAGAATTAGGCTTCAGAAGGTTGGTAATAACAAACTTCTCACAGTTAAAGGAGGATGTTCAAACCCATCGCAAGGAAGCTAAAAACCTTGAAAAAAGATTAGACGAATGACTAACTGAATAAACAGTGTACAGAAGATCTTAAATGACCTGATGGAGCTGAAAACCATGGCATGAGAACTTTGTGATGCATGCACAAACTTCATTAGCAGATTCAATCATGTGGAAGAAAGGGTATCAGTAATTGAAGATAAAATTAATGAAATAAAGCCAGAAGACAAGGTTACAGAAAAAAGAATAAAAAGAAAAGAATGAAGCCTCCAATAAATATGGGACTATGTGAGAAGACCAAATCTACGTTTGATTGGTGTATCTGAAAGTGATGGGGAGAATGGAACCAAGCCGGAAAACACTCTGCAGGATGTTATCCAGGAGAACTTCCCCAACCTAGCAAGGCAGGCCAACATTCAAATTCAGGAAATACAGAGAACACCATAAAAATACTCCTTGAGAACAGCAACCCCAAGACACATAATTGTCAGATTCACCAAGGTTGAAATGAAGGAAAAAGTGTTGAGGGCAGCCAGAGAGAAAGGTCAAGTTACCCACAAAGGGCAGCCCATCAGACTAACAGCAGATCTCTCGGCAGAAACCCTACAAGCTAGAAGAGAGTGGGGGCCAATACTAAACATTCTTAAAGAAAAGAATTTTCAGGCCAGAATTTCATATGCAGCCAAACTAAGCTTCATAAGTGAAGGAGAAATAAAATCCTTCACAGACAAGCAAATGCTGAGAGATTTTGTCACCACCAGGCCTACCTTACAAGAGCTCCTGAAGGAAGCAATAACATGGAAAGAAACAACCAGTATCAGCCACTGCAAAAACATGCCAAATTGTAAAGACTATCAATGCTAGGAAGAAACTGCATCATTTAACGGGCAAAATAACCAGCTAACATCATAATGATAGGATCAAATTCACACATCACAATATTAACCTTAAATGTAAATGGGTGAAATGCCCCAATTAAAACACACAGACTGGCAAATTGGATAAAGAGTCAAGACTCATCAGTGTGCTGTATTCAGGAGACCCATCTCACATGCAGAGACACACATAGGCTCAAAATAAAGGGATGGAGGAAGATCTACTAATCAAATGGAAAGCAAAAAAAAGCAGGGGTTGCAATCCTAGTCTCTGATAAAAAAGACTTTAAACCAACAAAGATCAAAGAGATAAAGAAGGCCATTACATAATGGTAAAGGGATCAATTCAACAAGAAGAGCTAACTAACCTAAATATATATGCACCCAATACAGGAGGCACCCAGATTCATAAAGCAAGTCCTTACAGACCTACAAAGAGACTCAGACTCCCACACAATAATAATGGAAGACTTTAACACCCCACTTTCAATATCAGACAGATCAAAGAGACAGAAATTTAACAAGGATACCCAGGAACTGAACTCAGCTCTGCAACAAGCAGACCTAATAGACATCTACAGAACTCTCCACCCCAAATCAACAGAATATACATTCGTCTCAGCACCACATTGCACTTATTCCAAAATTGACCACATAGGTGGAAGTAAAGCACTACTCAGCAAATGTAAAAGAACAGAAATTATAACAATCTGTCTCTCAGACCACAGTGCAATCAAATTAGAACTCAGGATTAAGAAAATCACTCAAAACAACATAACTACATGGAAGCTGAGCTACTTGCTCCTGAATGACTACTGGGTAAATAACGAAATTAAGGCAAAAATAAAGATGTTCTTTGAAACAGACGACAACAAAGACACAACATACCAGAATCCCTGGGACACATTTAAAGCAGTGTGTAGAGGGAAATTTATAGCACTAAATGCCCACAAGAGAAAGCAGGAAAGATCTAAAATTGACACCCTAACATCACAATTAAAACAACTAGAGAAGCAAGGGAAAACAAATTCAAAAGCTAGCAGAAGGCAAGAAATAACTAAGATCAGAGCAGAACTGACAGAGTTAGAGACCCAAAAAACCCTTCAAAAAATCAATGAATGCAGGAGCTGGTTTTTTGAAAAGATCAACAAAATTGAAAGACTACTAGCAAGACTAATAAAGAAGAAAAGAAAGAAGAATCAAATAGATGCAATAAAAGATGATAAATGGGATATCACCACCAATCCCACAGAAATACAAACTACCATCACAGAATACCATAAACACCTCTATGCAAATAAACTAGAAAATCTAGAAGAAATGGATAAATTCCTGGACACATATGCCCTCCCAAGACTAAACCAGGAAGAAGTCAAATCTCTCGGTAGACCTATAACAGGCTCTGAAATTGAGGCAATAATTAATAGCCTACCAACCAAAAAAAGCCCAGGACCATATGGATTCACAGCCAAATTCTATGAGAGTTAGAAAGAGGAGCTGGTACCAGTCCTTCTGAAACTATTCCAATCAATAAAAAAAGAGGGAATCATCCCTAACTCATTTTATGAGGCCAACATCATCCTGATACCAAAGCTTGGCAGAGACACAACAAAAAAAGAGCATTTTAGACCAATATCCCTGATGAACATCAGTGTAAAAATCCTCAATAAAATACTGGCAAACCGAATCCAGCAGCACATCAAAAAGCTTACCCACCATGATCAAGTCGGCTTCATCCCTGGGATGCAAGGGTGGTTCAATATACGCAAATCAATAAACATAATCCATCACATAAACAGAACCAACAACAAAAACCATATGCTTTTCTCAATAGATGCAGAAAAGGCCTTTGACAGAATTCAATAGTTGTAGCCTTTCATGCTAAAAACTTTCAATAAACTAGGTATTGATGGAACATATCTCAAAATAGTAAGAGCTATTTATGACAAACCCACAGCCAATATCATACTGAATGGGCAAAAACTGGAAGCATTCCCTTTGAAAACTAGCACAAGACAAGGATGCCCTCTCTCCCCACTCCTATTCAACATAGTGTTGGAAGTTCTGTCCAGGGCAATCAGGCAAGAGAAAGAAATAAAGGGTATTCAATTAGGAAAAGAGGAAGTCAAATCTTCCCTGTTGCAGATGACATGATTGTATATTTAGAAAACCCCATAGTCTTAGCCCAAAAGCTCCTTAAGCTGACAAACAACTTCAGCAGTCTCAGGATACAAAGTCTATGTGCAAAAATCATAAGCATTCCTATACATCAATAAGAGACAAACAGAGAGCCAAATCATGAGTGAACTCCCATTCACGATTGCTTCGAAGAAAATAAAATACCTAGGAATCCAACTTACAAGGATGTGAAGTACCTCTTCAGGAAGAACTACAAACTACTGCTCAGTGAAATAAAAGAGGACACAGACAAATGGAAGAATATTCCATGCTCATGGATAGGAAGAATCAATATCATGAAAATGGCCATACTGTCTAAAGTAATTTATAGACTCAATGCCATACCCATCAAGCTACCAATGACTTTCTTCACAGAATTGGGAAAAAAAAACTACTTTAAAGCTCATATGGAACCAAAAAAGAGGCTGCATTGCCAAAACAATCCCAAGCAAAAAGAACAAAGCTGGAGGCATCACACTACCTGATTTCAAACTATACCACAAGGCTACAGTAAGCAAAACAGCATGGTACTAGTACCAAAACAGATATATGGACCAATGGAACAGAACAAAGGCCTCAGAAATAACACCACACATCTACAACCCTCTGGTCTTTGACAAACCTGACAAAAACAAGAAATGGGGAAAGGATTCCCTATTTAATAAATGGTGCTGGGAAAACTGGCTAGCCATATGTAGAAAGCTGAAACTGGATCCCTTCCTTATATCTTATAAAAAATTAATTCAAGATGGATTAAAGACTTAAATGTTAGACCTAAAACTATAAAAACCCTAGAAGAAAACGTAGGCAATATCATTCAGGACATAGGCATGGGCAAGGACTTCATGACAAAAACACCAAAAGCAATGGCAACTAAAGCCAAAATTGACAAATGCAATCTAATTAAAGAGCTTCTGCATGGCAAAAGAAACTACCATCAGAGTGAAAAGGCAACCTACAGAATGGGGGGAAATTTTTGCAATCTACCCATCTGACAAAGGGCTAATATTCAGAATCTACAAGGAACTCAAACAAATTTACAAGAAAAAACAACCCTATCAAAAAGTGGGCAAAGGATATGAACAGACACTTCTCAAAAGAAGACATCTCTGTAGTCAACAGATGCATGAAAAAATGCTCATCATCACTGGTCATTAGAGAAATGCAAATCAAAACCACAATGAGATACCATCTCATGCCAATTAGAATAGCAATCATTAAAAAGTCAGGAAACAACAGATGCTGGAGAGGATGTGGAGAAATAGGAATGCTTTTACACTGTTGATGGGAGTGTAAATTAATTCAACCATTGTGGAAGACAGTGTGGCGATTCCTCAAGGATCTAGAACTAGAATTACCATTTTACACAGCAATTCCATTACTGGGTATATACCCAAAGGATTATAAATCATGCTGCTATAAAGACACGTGCATATGTATGTTTATTGCAGCACTATTCACAATAGCAAAGACTTGGAACCAACCCAAATGTCAATCAGTGATAGACTGGATTAAGAAAATGTGGCACATATACGCCATGGAATATATAGAGCCATAAAAAAGGATGAGTTCATATCCTTTGCAGGGACATAAATGAAGCTGGAAACCATCATTTTCAGTAAACTATCACAAGAACAGAAAACCAAACACTGCATGTTCTCACTCATAGGTGGGAATTGAACAATGAGATCACTTGGACATAGGGTGGGGAACATCACACACCAGGGCCTGTTGAGGGGTGGTGGGCTGGGGGAGGGGTAGCATTAGAAGAAATACCTAATGTAAATGATGAGTTGATGGGTGCAGCAAACCAACATGGCACATGTATACCAATGTATCAAGCCTGCACGTTGCTTACAGTATAATCAAAAAAAGAGAGAGAGATTCTGGCATGTTGTATCTTTGTTCTCATTAGTTTCAAAGAATTTCTTGGATTGTGCCTTAATTTTATTGTTTACCCAAAAGTCATTCAGAAGCTGTTTATTTAATTTCCATGTAATTGTATGGTTTTGAGTGATTTTTAAATATTGATTTCTATTTTTATTGTGCTGTGGTCTGAGAGTGTGGTTGGTATGATTTTTTTTTTTTTTTTGAGTTTGCCAAGAATGATTGTGTGGTCAATTTTAGAGTACGTGCCACGTAAAGATGAGAAGAATATATACTCTGTTGTTTTGGGGTAGACAATTCTGTAGATATCTTTTAGGTCTATTTGGTTAAGTGTCAAGATCAGGTCCCAAAAATCTTTGATAGTTTTCTACCTCGATAATCTGCCTGTGAGGTGGGTGTTAAAATCACCCACTATTATTGTATGGTTATCTAAGTCTCTTCATAGGTCTCTAAGAACTTGATTAAGAATCTGGGTACTCCTTTGTTGAGTGCATGTAGTTAGGATAGTTACCTCTTCTTGTTGAACTCTTTACTGTTATGTAATTTTCTTCTTTGTCTTTTCTGATCATTGTTTTCTTAAGTTATGTTTTATCTAAAATTAGAATAGCAGCCCTTGCTTTTTTTCTGTTTTTTAGCTAGATTTTTCTCCATCCCTTTATTTTGAGCCTATGGATGATGGATGTCATTGTATGTTAGATGGGTCTCTTGAAGACAGCATACAGTTGGGTCTTGTTTCTTTATCCAATTTGCACTTCTGTGCCTTTTAATTGGGGCTTTTAGCCTGTTTACATTCAAGGTTAATATTGATATGTGCAGATTTAATCCTGTTATCATGGTGTTAGCTGGTTATTATGCAGATATGATTGAGTGGTCACATTATAGTGTCAATGGTCTATGTACTTAGTGTGTTTTTGTGATGACTGGTAATGGTCGTTCCTCTCCCTATTTAGCAATCCCTTAAGGGCCCCTTGTAAGACAGATCTGGTGGCAACAAATTTCTTTAGCATTTGCTTGTCTGAAAAGGATCTTATTTCTCCTTTGCTTATGAAGCTTAATTTGGCTAGATATAAAATCTGTGGTTGGAATTTCTTTAAGAACATTGAATACAGGCCCCAATCTCTTCTGGCTCGTAAGGTTTCTGCTGAAAGATCTGCTGTTAGCGTGATGGGGTTCCCTTTGTAGGTGATCTGCCCTTTCTCTCAAGCTGCCTTTCACATTTTTTCTTTCACTTTGACCTTGGAGAATCTGATGACTATGTGTCTTGGGGATGGCTGTCTTGTATAGTATGCAGGGGTTCTCTGCATTTCCTGAATTTGAATGTTGGCCTCTCCAGTGAAGCTGGGGAAACTTTCATGGATGGTATCCTCAAATATTTTTTCCAACTTGCTTGCTTTTTCTCCCTCTCTTTCAGGAAAACCAGTGAGTCACAGATTAGGTCTCTTTAGAGAATCCCATATTTCTCAGAGGTTTTGTTTATTCTTCTTTATTCTTTATTTTTGTCTAAGTTATTTCAGAGAACTGGTCTTCAAGCTCTGAGATTCTTTCCTCAGGTTTGTTGATCTGCTGTTAACACTTGTGATTGTTTTATGAAATTCTTGAAGTGAGTTTTTCAGTTGTATCAGATCAGTTTTGTTCTTTCCTAAAATAGCCATTTTGTCTTTCATCTCCTGTATTGTTTTATTGTATTCCTTAGATTTCTTGGATTGGGTTTTGACTTTCTCCTGAATCTTGATGCTCTTTGTTCCTATCCATATTCTGAATTCTGTTTCTGTCATTTCAATCATTTTATCCTGGTTAAGAACCATTACTGGGGAATTAGTATGGTAATTTGGAGGTAAGAAGATACTCTGGCTTTTTGAATTACCAGAGTTCTTGCACTGGTTCACTTATTCTTTGTGGGCTGATATTCCTTCAATCTTTGAAGTTACTGTATTTGGATTTTTTTTTCTCTTATCCTCTTTGATGTCTTTGGGGGTTTACTTGTAGTAAGGGGGGGTTGAGTCAACTGGTTTCATTTGTGGAAGATTTCAGGGGACCAAGGCTCAGCTCACTACTCATGGACTGTGTGCTGTAACTCTTGGGGGGCTGGTACCAGGCCCCTGGCTTTGTTCTCTGGCCCCTTGAGATTAGGAACCTGCTGTGCTGGAGGGGCTGAGGTGTTCCCAATCTGTTGGTCACTACACTTTAATGGGTGGTGCTGGCCAAAGCACTTTGTCAAGATGGTGGCAGCAGGATCCATGGTCACTTGGATGCTAGCAGCCATGGCAACACAGTGGGGTGTGTGTGCATCAGCTGGAATGGGGTACTGGTGGGAGTAGGGATGCAGCACTCCTGCACACACTTGTGCCAGTGGTGGTGGCAGAAGGCAGGAGCAGGGCACTGGCAGGGGTGGGGTTGCTGGTGTCCATGCTTGCACTCACAGTGGTAGTGGCAGCAGGGGGCAGGACACTGGTGGGCACAAGATGTTGGTGGATGTGGGATGCTGGAAGGCACAGGCATGCTGGTGTCTGTGTGTGTGTTCACCTGAGGAGTGGTGTCAGGTGGAGGACGAAGGTGCTGGTGTCTATGAGCATATTCGCATTGGTGGTGGTGGCGGTGCAGGGGGGGTGGTATTGCTAGCACCTGTGAACATTTTTGTGTTGATGATGGTAGCTAAAGTTTTTAAGTATATAAATAAATCATGCTTTTAATCCATTCTTCTACTGCCATTTAGTTGTTATTTTTTCCCCCAGGTTTTACCATTATAAGCAATGTTGATACAAACAGTCTTGTAAATGTTTCCTTTTGCATATGAACAAGGTATTAAAGAGTAGTGATTGTCAAGTAAGGTGGGGTATTGGACCCCTCCCAAACTTGGAAGTGCTTGGAAATGTATAAAAACAGTATGGGTTATCAAATTACTGGCAGTAGTACTACCAGCTTTAATACTGGGAACCAGAGATGCTCAATGTTCTTCAATGCGTTGGGTGGTAACACATAAAGAACTATCTCACTCCAAATGCAAATAAGTCCACCACTAAGAACACTATTCTAAATATATCTCTGTATGTGACAAAACTGTATCAGAGTATGTAAATCCTCCTCAACTATTTTGATATTGAAAGATGGCTTTTCCATCTAGTTTTACCAATTTATAACCCCACCAGTTCTTATTAATGCCACAACCTTGTCAACACTTGTGACTATCAAAATTTATAATTTTTTGCACATTTAATAAAAATTAAATTGTGTTTCATTATTTTCTTAATTTGCATTTCTAGGGATACTAGTTGAAACGAAACATGTTTTCATGCAGCCATCGTAGTCTAGTCTTCTGTTCAGTCTAGTCTGTGAAATGTCTATTCTTATCCTTTGTTTACTTTTTTATTGCATATTTATCTTTCCCTTATTTGTTTATAAGAGTTGATTGCATCTTGGATACATTGTGGCTACAAATTCTTTGTGTATATTGTGGCTACAAATTCTTTGTGTATAATGTAACTATACATCAATAGTATATATTATAGATATCTTGCCTCACCTATCTCTTACCTTTGAATTTTGTTTGTGGTGTCTTTTGTAGAATAGGAAATTTTAAAAGTTTTAATGTAGACAAGTTTATTAATATTTTCTTTTCTGGTTTGTGCTTTTGGCATTTTGGTCAATATGTTCCTTCTTACCACACTCTCCTATATTTTCTTTGTGAAGCTTAATGCTTTCGCTTACTCCATCCCTCATATCTGGGTGTTTAATCTCTAGCTTTTTTTTTTTTTTTGGTGAATTAGTTAGAAAACTAATTTTCTTTTCATATGGATTACCAATTGGTACATCAAATTAATTTAACTGTCTGTCATTCTCCCACTGATTTCTAATATCCCTTCTTTGAGTTTCGGTTGTTCTGTATTCTTGCCAACACTTGTTACGATCAATATTTTTAATTTTAGATATTTTAATAGGCATATAATGGTATTTCATTGTGGTTTTAACTTACACCTCTCTAATAACTGATGCTGCTGAGCATATTTTCATGTACTTACTTACCAACTATATCTTTTTTGGTAGTGTCTTTCCAATTCTTGCCCATTTTAAGTTTTTCTTTAATTGTTGACTTTTGAACATTTTAAAATATAGTCTGGATATAAGTCCTTTATCAGAAATACATTTTGCAAATATTTTCCATTCTGTGTCATATCATTTCATTTTTCTACAATGTCTTTTAAAAAGCAACATTTCAAGGTTTTTTATAAAAGTCAATGTATCAATTTCTTCTTTTATGGTTTGTGCCGTGTTCTACCTAAAAATCTTTTTCTAATCCAAGAAATTTTATATACAAATGCACTAAGGGCTGAGATTATTTTTCTTTGCAGACGTATGTATAATCGTTCCAGCTCCATTTGTTGCAAAACTATCCTTTCTCCATTGAATGGCCTTGGCACCTTTGTCAAAAGTCAAATTGGCCATATGTGTGGATCGATTTTTGGACTCTCTATCCTGTTCCATTGATCTACAGATCTTTTCTTATACCAGTTTGAATGTCTTGACTACTGTAGCTTTCTATTAAGTCTAGAAATTAGATGGTATGAGTTCTCTAATTGTGTTCTATTTCTCAAAAGTATTTCCCCTTTGGTCCTTTGCTTTTCTAAAGAAATTTTAGAAACAACCTAACAATTCATAGTGGGGAAAAAAGCTACTGAGATTTGGAAGATCAGAGTTGCACTGAGTCTCTAGACCAATTAGGAAACTGATATTTTTTTCCATATTGAGTCTTCCTGTCCATAAATATGGTATTATTTTTCAATTTATCTGTATATATTTAAATTTTTCTTAGCAATGTTTTACATTTTCAGGCTACACATCTTGCACATATTTTGTTAGAACTGCCTCTGAGTATTTCAGGATTTCTGATGCTATTGTTTTTAAATTTCATTTTCTACTTGTTTACTGCTGCTATATAGAAATGCAATTGATTTTTATAACATTGGCCTGGTAACATAAGACTTGCTAAACTCACATATTCGTTCTAGGAGCCTTTTTTTGTAGATTATTTGGAATTTCCCATAAACATTATTATGCCATCTGTGAATAAAGACAAATTTTACTTCATTCTTTCCATTCTGCATGCCTGTTATTTCCTATTTGTGCCTTATTGCACTGGTTAGTGCCTTCAGTACAATGTGTTTTTTTGTTTTGTTTTGTTTTGTTTTGTTTTTTGAGATGGAGTTTTGCTCCTGTTGCCCAGGCTGGAGTGCAATGGCCAATTGCAGCTCACTGCAACCTCCGCCTCCCAGGTTCAAGCGATTCTCCTGCCTCAGCCTGCCTAGTAGCTGGGATTACAGGCATGTGCCATCACGCCCAGCTAATTTTGTATTTTTAGTAGAGATGGGGTTTCTCCATGTTGGTCAGGCTGGTCTCAAACTCCCGACCCCAGGTGATCTGCCTGCCTGGGCTTCCCAAAGTGCTAGGATTACAGGCAGGAGACAATACACCCAGCACTCAGTACAATGTTAAAGGGCTGCTTTATTAGTGATCTTAAGAGGAAAACCTTCAATTTCTCACTATTAAGTATGATGTTAGCTGTAGGTTTTCGTTGATATCCTTTATTAATTACAGGACATTCCCTCCTATTCCTAACTTGCTGAGCATGCCTTTTTTAAAAAATCATGAGCAAATGTTGGGTTTTGTTAAACACTTCTTCTGCACCTACTGAGATGAATATTTTTGAAGGGAAAGAGACTGTTTTATTTGGTGATTGTTGCCATTTTTGACAGATACTGTTTGTCAGGTTAATGACATTTTCTTCAATTCCTAGTTTCTAAATTAAAATTTTTTTGAATGGGTTTTATTTTTATTTAATACTTTGCATCATGTTGATGCTTGTATAACTTTTATTGTTTATTCTGTTTACATAATAAATAATACTAACATATTAAACAATGCTTGCATTCCTAATACAAACCTTACTTTGCCTATCTGAATCTGATTTGTGTTTTACTTGGGATTTGAATCTATATATCAAAATGCAATTGGTCTAACAGTGTCCTTCCTTCCACAGTTCTTTCCATCAGTACCAAAATTATTCTTGCTCCATAAGAAAAATTTGGTATATCTTGCTTTTTCTTTTTACTATTTTCTAATCACGTTTATATAAAATAGTAATTAATTTTCCTTAAATGTGTGGTAAAATCGTCATTTCTGGTCCTTTTTACATGGATTCGTTGATTACTAATTCAATTTTCTTAATGATTATTCATTTATTCAGATTTTTATTTCTTTCTGGATCATTTTTATAATTTAAGACAAAGTCCATTTTAGGCCGGGCGTGGTGGCTCATGCCTGTAATCCTCTCTGAGCCAAAGCTAAGCCATCATATCCCCTATGACCTGCACGTACACATCCAGATGGCCGGTTCCTGCCTTAACTGATGACATTCCACCACAAAAGAAGTGAAAATGGCCTGTTCCTGCCTTAACTGATGACATTACCTTGTGAAATTCCTTTTCCTGGCACATCCTGGCTCAAAAGCTCCCCCACTGAGCACCCTGTGACCCCCCCACCCCTGCACACCAGAGAACAACCCCCTTTGACTGTAATTTTCCTTTACCTACCCAAATCCTATAAAACTGCCCCACCCCATCTCCCTTCACTGACTCTCTTTTCAGACTCAGCCTGCCTGCACCCAGGTGATTAAAAAGCTTTATGGCTCACACAAAGCCTGTTTGGTGGTCTCTTCACAGGGACCTGCAAGACACCCAGCACTTTGGGAGGCCGAGGCAGACGGATCACGAAGTCAGGAGTTTGAGACCAGCCTGACCAACATGTTGAAACCCCGTATTTACTTAAAAAAAAAAAAAAAATTAGCTGGGTGTGGTGGTGCGTGCCTGTAATCCCAACTACTTGGGAGACTAAGGCAGGAGAATCACTTGAACCTGGGAGGCAGAAGCTGCAGTGAGCCGAGATTGCATCATTGTACTCCAGCCTAGGCAATAGAGTGAGACGCTGTCTCAAAAAAAAAAAAAAAAAAAAAAAAAAAAAAGAAAGTCCATTTTAAATGTTTTTGAATATATTGGCATACAATTATTCATAATATTCATAAGTGATTGAAAAATTACCTACAGATTTATACCTCCGTTCTATTTTTAATCCTACTTTTTATTCATCCTTGTTTTTATATCTGTTCTTAATTCGTCTGGCTACATGCTTTTTTTTTCTTTAGTCTTATCAAAGACTGGTTTTTGACTTGTTGATCCTCTGTATTATTTCTTTGTTTTTAATTTTATCAATTTCTGTTTTTTTCTCCATTATTTCTTTCCTCCTACATTTTTCAATTTATTCTGTTCTAGCTTCATGAGTCAAACACTTATGTTACTTTTTTACAATCTTTTTTATTCTTTACAAATATATTTAAAGGTATACATTTATGTTTCAGTACCATGTGGTTACAGTGCATGAATTTTAATATATAGAATTTTAATTTTCATTTCTATCTAAATCTTTTGATATTTGCTTCGTAGATTTTCTTTTAAAGGCAGCCCAGAGAATAGGGAAGTGGAGTAAGAGCAGGGAGGAGTCACAAAAAGACAAACCAGGAGACTCCTTCCCCACTGGAAGTTCCCAGGTCTGGGTCAGAACTGAGCTGCAGGAGAGTAGAGAAGGGTAGTAGCTTTAAACTGGATTTACAATGGACTAGATTTTTTACTACCTGAAAATGAAGGCTGTTTATTAATACCTGAAAGTGACACACACACAAAAAACCCTGTGGGGTCTGTCTCAGAGGAAGTAGATCAGACAGAAGTGTGAAGGGGATTAGTTGGAAGAATACAAGACTATTTCTTGATTGAAACCTACTGAATCCAACATGTTCAATGAACACGTATTGTAATTACTGATATATCTTGACTCATTTCTAAATTGTTATTTTGCATTTTCTATTTACTTTGCTTTTATTTCCTTTTTAATCTGCATATTGATAAAAATTTTCATATTGTTTTCCATTTCAAGTTTGAAAACTATAAAGTATTCATTTATAAATAAAATTTTCTAAAGTCTAAAACATTAAGTTATTAGATACAAATCTCTCCCTCTCACATATCACATGGATATTTGTGCATTTTAATTGCCCATTAAACATTAAATAACACCCTCTACCATTTTATTTTTCTCTTACTTTTGGATTAACTTTTTTTAAAACAAAAAAAATCACTAAACCTTTCTACAATTGGCAATTAACAACATACGTATCAATTTTTTTTTTTTACTTTAGTTGAGTTTTAATGATTTAATAGAATTTTGCTGAACAGAGAATGAAAGGGCAGTCTAGACAGAGATCTAGTTCATATGTAGCTGCTGCACCCATTGCAGACTCTGAACATACTGCAATGTATTCCCTAATTATAGAGATTTATGTTTCCACTGCTTTACTATTACAAACACGCTGCAGTGGCCTTTCTTGTTCATGCCTCCTTGTATATCTGTGTATTTCTTAGGATTGGTGACTAGATATGTATCAATTTTTATGCTTGTTGTACTTTCTTATGTCCCATGCCTCCCTCTGGGTTAACATTTCTATCTTTCTTTCTCCCCTTCTCATTTCCTTCCCTTTCCCTTCCCTCCTGTCTTCCTTCCTTTTTCTTTTGAGACAGGGTCTTGCTCTGTCACCCAGGCAGGAGTGCAGTGGAATAATCATAACTCACTGCAACCCCAACCTCTGAGTCTCAAGCAATCCTACTATCTCAGCCTCCCGAGTAGCTAGAACCACAGGTGTGCACCACCACATCCTGTTAATTTTATTTTTTTTAGGGATGGGGTCTCACTATGTTGCCCAGGCTGGCCTTGAATGTCTGATCTCAAGTGATTCTCCCAGCTTGGCTTCCCAAAGTGCTAGGATCACAGGTGTAAGCCACTGTGCCTGGCTGACTTTGCTTCTTATATGCTTGAATCCTTTCTAGTTGTGTAGTAAGGATCTGTACTTTTGCCTTCCTCCTTGAATGTTAGTATAGCTGAGTATAAAATTTTGAATTGGCTATTTTTTCTCCCAAACACCATTATATGATGGTATTTATGGGTATTCATTATAATGTGATATGATGTGATTTTATATTTATTTATCCTGCTCACTATTCAAGACACAATTTAAACATGAAGACTGCTGACTTTTGAATTCTGGAAATTTCCAAGATGTCATGTTTCAAATATTCCTTCTATTTCATATTTCATTCCTTCTATTTGTTTCTTGAAGATCAACTTTTAGCTGTGGCTTGGGGCCTCACAATATATCCTCTTTATCCTAACCATTTTTATTTTACTTCTTTGTCATTCTGTGTGAATTTTTTACTACTGCCTTATATGTCATTAATTATTTATTTGCCTGTGCAAAACCTACATTTTATTACATCTAGTGAGTTTAAATTTTCCACCTATAGATATTAAGATACTATTCTAGTTTGAATGCAGAATAGATTTTTAAAAGATAATCATCCTAAGGTTACTGTTCTGAATTTGAGAACTGTGCACCCCAGAATCCATGGAAAGAGACAATTTCTTATAGTGTGTCAATTGTGTTATTTCATAACTAAGTAGATATGGCTTATCTTGCCTAACAAAACCTACTTTTGTTTATTCCTATGATACATTATAAGAATAATGTTTGGATAATGTTAGTAACTTTGATTATTCTTTTTCTTCAATGGTCTGAGTTTAAAGCTCTTTAAGGAGAGGAGACCTTTTGCGATTGTTTAAAAAGAACAGCAACAAAACAATTGTATTTTCAAAATAATACAGCAAGGATGTTTGGAGTCAGTTTTCTTTTTCTTTTTTTTGAGGTGTAATCTTGTCCTGTCGCTCAGGTTGGAGTGCAGTGGCACGATCTTGGCTCACTGCAACCTCTGCCTTCCAGGTTAAAGCAATTCTCCTACCTCAGCCTCCCAAGTAGCTGGGAGTACAGGCGCCTGCCACCACGCCAGGCTAATTTTTGTATTTTTAGTAGAGATGGGGTTTTACCATCTTGGCCAGGCTGGTCTTGAACTCCTGACCTCGTGATCCACCCGCCTTGGCCTCCCAAAGTGCTGGGATTACAGGCGTGAACCACTGCGACTGTCTTATTTTTATTTTTATTTTTACTTTTTTAAGACAGAGTCTTGCTCTGTCGCCAGGCTGGAGTACAGTGGCACCATCTCGGCTCACTGCAACCTCTGCCTTCCTGTTTCAAGCGATTCCCCTGCTTCAGCCTCTTAGAGTATCTGGGACTACAGGTGTGTGCCACCACGCCCGGCTAATTTTTTGTACTTTAGTACAGACAGGGTTTCACTATGTTGACCACTGTGGTCTCGATCTTCTGACTTTGTGATCCGCCCGCTTCAGCCTCCCAAAGTGCTGGGATTACAGGCGTAAGCCACCGTGCCCGGCCCAGTTTTCTTAATTCAATACATTAAGGAAGACTGAATAATGAGTACATTTTAAATATTTCAAATGCAAATAAAAAGCTAAACAGCCATTCTGTTGAATTTCTCCCAAATGATTTCAGAACCTATCCAAAACATGTAATGCTTTTGTCTAAAAAGAATTGTGTACAGGAAATGTTAAGAGATTAAAAATAGGGATCTTTAATGGAGAATATTTGGCATTGTAACATAGTGGTTGGTATGAAAGTTATAATAGAAAATTTTAAGTAAATTTAATTTTTATTCCACATTGGGTGATTAAATGAGAGTGGTTTGAATGAGTTAGTTTATGATTAGCTCATTTTAATGTATTAATTATTGTCATCTGAACTGATTAGCTTATGGAAATGTTTTCCTTTCCCCTGGGGAGTAAACACACATTTATTAAAGGAAACAAAAGCTAATGCCTAGTAAACCTTCTAATTAATATAATGCCTAATAAAACTTCTAATTAATACAGCATTTATACTTTTAAAATATAATTTACAATAGCAGTTAGAAAATGGATAACTAGGGGCTGGGCATAGTGCCTCATGCCTATAATCCCAGCACTTTGGGAGGCCAAGGTGGGAGGATTGCTTGAAGCCAGGAGTTCAAGACCAACCTGGCCAACATAGCAAGACCTCATCTTAAAAAAAAGAAAGTGAGTAATTAAAAAAACACAAATATCCTCTGTATTCTTGCAGACCATTAGAAACTCCCTCAGTCTTGAGTATCTGACATTATTGATCAGCCTTTAAATAAAGATATCAATTTTTGAATCCTGTTTCAAAATGTTAATCTGTTCTCAGGATTTCAAATTTTGTTTCTGATAATCAAAATCTACTTCTACAACCTAGTAACATTCAAAAATGTCCACTGCATATTTCCAATTGCATAAACAGCCATATTTTGGCTAATCAGTGGGTACTTTCTATATTAATATGCTTAAAGTTTATTCCAAAGGGGTGTTTATGGAAGCCTTACCTATGCCTGGAATACTGTCCTGGGTGCTGGGCTTATATAAATCATGAGGTGTATGGAGCTCAGAATTAATGATGAAGAGAGATCCATAAACAAATAGTTACAGATACGGTGTGATAAGGGCTGGGAACAGAGAAATGTATACAGTGTGCCCAGTGCCCAGAGATACTGGCTAATCCCCTGAGACTCTCCTCCCTACTTCCTCATTCTACTTATTGGAGCTCAAAACACTATAATCATTTTCAACTCATTCTTCCTATATCCCATATTATCAGATTAGTGCTTATTGAACCCAGGTCTACCATCTAAATCTATGTAGATTTTGCCCAAGTTACTTCATTTCTCTGGACCTCTTTTCTTCATCTGTACAACAGATAGCATCTTTAAGTAATTAAAAAGAATACATGTAGGTATAAAAAATAGTGCTCAGCATATAGCAAGTACATGTAGCTCAGTAAGTGTAGCTGCTGTAATAATAACTACCCGTTGTCTCTCTCCAACTCCCATGACATGTTTCTTATTAAAGCCTATACCATTCTTACTTTATTTTGTAGTTTTCTGTGTCTTCTCTCTATATTAAATCCTATGCTCCTTGAAGGCAAGGATTAAATCTTATTTATCTTCAGACATAATTTATGAACCAATTTTTTCTTGTTCTATGATTTGTCACCCAATAGGATTTGATAGGCTCCTGTTTGATTCACTGTCGATAGGACAAAAAGCACCAGAGCTCAATTAAAATGATACTTGAAAGATACATGGTATCACTAAAATCCATGGAATTATGTATTATATGATCCCCAAAGAATCAGCTATTTCAAAATTAAAAATTATTACAAAGAGCTTCATATATCATGTTATATCATATATCACAAACCATAAAAATGTCAGAAGTAGCTCAATTTCACATTACTGTATTTCTTGATGGTGATCTATCTGGACAAGTAAGTCTCGCTGAATTTGAACATGGATAATAAAGCTCACACCCTAAGAAAATGTTTAAAATATGATATAGAACTGGGGATGGTGGTGGAGAATTCATTGGGAGAATGCAGTTAGGGGATCTTTGAGTCTCAACAGTTTGCAATTCTTTTCACAGCATATAAATGATTTAACGGTAACACAGAGTGGCCAGAGTAAATTATTTCCATTTATATCACTGCACAACCTATTATAAGTAACCAGATGAGATGCTGAATGATTATATTGTTACGATGTATGCTGATCTGATCTGAGTTATTTTCTTTTTTTGTTTTGTTTTGATTTTCGATGCCTTGGATCCTTGTCCAATCAATCAGCTGAAGCTGGCTTGAACAATGACAATGTAACTTGCAAAAGCCAGTTCATCAAAACCCTCAGGATCATACAAACAAGGAAAAAAGAAAACCAAGGGGCCTCTCTTATTTGTCTTCCTGGCTATCTGTGTTCCATGGGAAGGACAGAAAATAACATGAACAGGATTTAAATGCTCAGTTTTGACAGGTTATTAAGATTCCAATCACAACCTGCCTACTCTCCCTGATCTAGCTAAGTCCAGAAAGGTGGCAGAATGTCTCTAAAGCAGCTACACACATACACACACATAAAACAAAAAATGCCAGAAAAGATGGAAGAGTAAGAAAATC
Source organism: Macaca thibetana thibetana (assembly GCF_024542745.1). Taxonomy (NCBI): domain Eukaryota; kingdom Metazoa; phylum Chordata; class Mammalia; order Primates; family Cercopithecidae; genus Macaca; species Macaca thibetana. Next base: position 15,133,720 of record NC_065597.1, on the reverse strand, counting down.
AGGCGAACATGAATAATTTGGTAGAGCTGCGGAGTGGGGGAGGGTTTTAAACCAAGACACTTGCTAGCATGGCAGGGTATATTGGTCCAGCTGACTGGCATAAAATTCCCTGAAGAGAATTTAGATACTGGTAGCTCAAGTGCTGTCAATCTCATCTTGTTCTACCATATAATCAATAGCTCCAACTGAGACCTCTGTGGGAGGCCAGGTTCTTATCCTCTGAAATTAGAGCCCACCCTCTGTATGAGATTTCCTACCACAGGGCTAGCTCTGATGCAGGCAGTGGGGTACTGACTCGGACTTCTCTAAAGTCCTTTACAAACATTCTTCTAATGATGCAAATTTCACCATGATGGGCACAAGTCCTTGCCTCACACCCTTGTTTCCAAGGCTCTGTTATAATAAAGCATGGAGGTTTCTATGGTGAAGGACACTGGGGAATTACTGCAGGATATAGAACTAGGGAGTTTCAAGAATTACAGGAGACAGAGTACTCTGAAACTATGTAGACTAAAATATGTAAAAAATGAATGTCTTTGATATAGCACAAGGATTGGCCAAACTATAGCTCATGGGCCAAATATGGCTACTGTCTGTTTCTGTAAATAAAGTTGTATTGGACCATAGCCTTGCTCACCTATTCATTTACACATTGTCTATGGCTGTCATAAGTGAGTGGCTGCAACAGACTGTATGGTCCCCAAAGCTTAAAACGTCAACTATTTATCCCTTTATAGAAAGAGTTGCTTATCCCTGATACAGAATAACTGAGCAAAATCACCTAAGCTTAGTTCTTTGCTTGGAAATAACAAGCATGCAGATGATCGTCTGACAGGCCTAAGAAAATAACTACAAAGGCCAGGTGCAGTGGCTCATGCCTGTAATCCCAGCACTTTGGGAGGCTGAGGTGGGCAGATCGCATGAGGTCAGGAGTTTGAGACCAGTCTGGTCAATATGATGAAACCCAGTCTCTAACAAAAATACCAAAATTAGCCAGGCATGGTGGCATGTGCCTGTAATCCCAGCTACTCGGGAGGCTGAGACAGGAGAATTGCTGGAACCAGGAGGCAGAGGTTGCAGTGAACTGAGATCGTACCACTGCACTCCATCTTGGGCGACAGAGCAAGACTCCGTTTAAAAAAAACAACAACACTACACAAAAGTCATATGGCAACAAAACTCTCCAGGAAGGTACTTATTAGGATACCTGTTATAAGAGGCAGTATGTATTGTAGAATGAGCATCAACTGTGAACCTAGATTTGACCCATATTCCTGCTGTTTATTGGGCTGAACAAACCTTTCCTCAGAGTTATTATCAGGATTAAATATTATGATTTAATTCAGCAGTACCCAACCTTTTTGGCACCAGGGACCAGTTTTGTGGAAGACAGTTTTTCCCCGGATGCCAGGGGTCAGGGGGAATGTGATTTTGAGATGAAACTTCTACCTCAGATCATCAGGCATTAGATTCTCATAAGGAGCACACAACCTAGATCCCTTGTATGCAAAGTTTGCAATAGGGTTCGTGCTCCTGTGAGAATCTAATGTTGCTGCTGATCTGACAGGATGTGGAGCTCAGGTGGTAATGCTCACTCACCTGCTGATCGCCTCCTGCTGTGTGGCCCTGTTAACAGGCCACAGACCAGTACCGGTCCTTGGCCTGAGGGTTGGGGACCCCTGATCTAACTGAGAATACTTACTACTCACTAAACTGTTGTGTTCTTCCTTCCAGTCTTTCTGTCTTCATCATTTCCGGCACTGATCTAAACACATCATAAGAACAAGACCTTGATATCTTTTGAATAACAAGTAGCACCTGTTTGGAACTGTATCTTGACTCTCACTGGTGCTTTTCCTTTGGTTGATGCAAACCTTTCAAATCCTTTAGGGAGATGCCATTGTGAATATCTATGATAGTCTCCTCTGCCTTCAAAATCTTTGCCTTCTCTATAAAACCTGGAAAACACAGAAAAGAGGCCCCCATACATAAAAGGGAAGAAGAAATTATACAGGTTAAAATATCCATTCAGTACTTAATAATGATAGGTTATTATCAGTATTGGTCACATGATTAGATCAATACTTTACATTGAAACCACATGAAATTATTACTTTGGTGTCACCATCATCCATAATGATTGAATTCTGTCAGTCAATATTAATAACTGCAAATGAATTCAATTAACAATCGCAGACATTGTCCAAAGCAATGGGTTATAAATTCAAAAAATTATTTTTGTTTGTTGAAAATATAAAAATGTATGTTATATTGAAAACAGTCTGATAATATTAATGTTATATTATTATTAAACATTAATAATAGCTAATACTCACCAAGCCCTTTTTGTGTGGCAGAGTCAAAGACTGCATATGTATCCTCTTATTTAATCCGCACAACAACCTAATAAGAAAGGTAAAATCATTACTCCCACTTTGTAATAACCTAAGACTTAGAGGAGTTAAAATGACAACTGAAACACATTATAGCATTTCACCAAAACAACACAGCATTTCACTGACAAATTATATAAATTGTCGCTGAAGAAAGAAAATGTTTAAAAAATACGAAGCTTGCTATTTCATTACTCAGTATCTCCTTGCTAAATGTTTGTATGTTGAGTCCTTTCTACAACTTAATCTTCAGGTAATTTGATTACACATCATTTTCCATGATGATTAGGTAGCAGCAGTCAATGGCCTTTTCAGTTTCAATGCATGTTTTTTTTTTTTTTTCTTTTTGAGACAGGGTCTCGATTTGTTGCCCGTGCTGGAGTGCAGTGGATCAATCACAGCTCGTGGCAGCCTTAACTTCCCGGGTTAAAGTGATCCTCCCACTTTAGCCTCCTGAGTAGCCAGCACTACAGGCATGTGCCACCACACCTAATTTTTTTTTCCCTTTTTTTATACAGGTGGGATCTTGCTCGGCTGCCCAGAATGACCTTGAACTCCTGGCCTCAAGCAATCCTCCCGCCTTGGTCTCCCAAAGTGCTGGGATCACAGGTATGAGCCACTGCACCTAGTCTCAATGCAATTTTGATGATTTATTTATTTCATTTTCATTTTTATCAATATTTTTAAGTAGATGTTTTTGAAAGTCAAAATATCCTATAAATTATAACAGAAAATAGTAGTCCTTTGTTCCATTTCTTCTTACTTCCAACTTCTACTATCTAAAGTCAACTACTTTCAAATAGTTTAGCTGTTTCTTCTAGTATCTGTCTCTGTATTTCCGAATAACACGCTGGTCTTACAAAGTCTTGATTTTTTTCTATTTTAGGCACAACATCCTGACTTCTCAGAGTGGATTATGATTTAGTTATCTTATACTTCCCCCACATTTTGTGCATGCCCACACACTTTTGAATCCTTGCAAAGAACTTATGAAGTAGGGTTTTTTGTTTTGTTTTGTTTTGAGACAGGGTCTTGCTCTGTTGCCCAGGCTAGAGTGCAGTGGTGTGATCTCAGCTCACTGCAACCTCCGCCTCCCGGGTTCAAGCAATTCTCATGTCTCAGCTTCCTAAGTAGCTGGGACTACAGGTGCATGTCACCACGCCTGGCTAATTTTTTGTATTTTTCATGGAGATTTTGCCATGTTGCCCAGGTTGGTCTTGAACTCCTAAGCTTCAGTGATCTACCCGCCTTGGCCTTCCAAAGTGCTGGTATTACAGGTGTGAGCTACTGTGCCTGGCCTGAAGTAGGTATTATTATCTCTGTTTGACAGAAAAAACACAAAGACTCAGAGAAGTTATGTATCTCGTTCTAGATTAAGATTCAAAGCAGTTCTTACTCCAGGCTTCTCTTTGAATCAGATACTCTAACATGCTCCATTTCCCTGAAGATACTTTTTAACACCCCTCACTCTCATCAAGAAGAAAAATTTTTGTCAGACAACAAAACAGCCATTCTATGGTGACACTTTGTTCTACCAAACTTTGTTAAAAGTGGACCCCAGGAAAACTTGTAACCCCAAGATTATAACTAAATTGGGACTAAAATCCAGGATTTGAACATCCATCCAACTGGATTATACTTTATTACTTCTGCCACCTTGGCACTGGTCCCCATTTGGCCTTATCACCTCTGTCTTCCCTGTTCTGCTACCTTTTGCCTAACTTTCATTACTTCAAACACAGAATATTGTAAAGCCTCCCGAAAAGTTCTCCAAACCACATCCATACCACCTTAAGCAACACTACCAATCAATCTTCCTGAAACAGAGTTCCAACCTGCCATCCCTGTTAAAATCTTCTATGGATTTACACTTGACTCCAAATTAAATACAAGGGCTCAAGAGCGTCCATCCAATGGTTTAAACATTTATTGCTCTCAGAACTCAACCTCTAAATTATTATATTCTCTTTTTTTCCAAACACCCTCCTTTCTATTTTGCCATTATCTTTTTTCATCCCATTTCTTGCTCTGTCATTTCTGCTTTTAGAAGTACCCCAATTTCACTTTTCCTTGTTTCCCCAGTTAGAAATTTTTTATTCATTTTTTGAAACTTCCTTAGTTAATGCTTCTTTTAGATAACTGATACACAAATAATGAAAGCCAGAATATAATGTTTTACTTCCTCTATGGGTGGTAAGTTCTACAAAGGTAGGGACAATGACTTGTTCATTTAATGTTACACACAGTGCTTAGCACTGTCTTGAACAAGAATCCAATAGATGTTTACTGAATGGACAAACAAATTTAGGTTTAGGTTAGAAATCAAACATGGTCTGGGGCTAAATGAAATCCAAACAAAAAGTATACACAGAGGTCTCAAAATGTCTTTTCCCTAATCCTTTAAAATGACTTTTTATGTTGTATGTACATCCTGTTGAGTTCAAGATACTCATTTTTTTTTTTTTTTTTTTGAGACGGAGTTTTGCTCTTGTTGCCCAGGCCGCAGTGCAATGGTGTGATCTTGGCTTACCGCAACCTCCACCTCCTGGGTTCAAGTGATTCTCCTGTCTCAGCCTCCCAAGTAGCTGGGATTACAGGCATGTGCCACCACGCCTGGCTACTTTTGTATTTTTAGTAGAGATGGGGTTTCTTCATGTTGATTAGAGTGGCCTTGAACTCCCAACCTCAGGTGATCCGCCCGCCTCAGCCTCCCAAAGTGCTGGGATTACAGGTGTGAGCCAGCGCGCTCGGCCTAAGTTACTTCTTCATAAGTTTTAGAGAAAGCCAATTAAGATAAATAATAAGAAAAAGAAGATAGAAAGTAGGGTAGATTCAAGAATGATCTAAAAAATGGTCAGTAAAATAAAATTATAATGCTGCTCTAATTCTAGAACAATGGGAACACATTTATCATAAAAATTTCCATCAGACAAGATGGCTACTGTATGTCTTCTGCCACAGTTCTTTTAAAGGAGATCCCCGGAAAACTAACAGAGAAGGGCAGATATTGCCCCCCTGGGCTGAGTCAGAGAATGCCTCTGAAATAAGGAGAGAAGTGGGAATGTTATTTTCACTCAAATATCTTTGATTTCATCATTTGTGATTTTTTAAAAAAACCTGTTGAGAGTAAATGGACTCAAATCAGTAAGCACAAATATTTACAATTACTTATGTATACCTGTTTTTAAAAATAACAAAAAATATCTGAGAAAGGCAAATTTTGTGCCCAGCTATCAAAAGTTTGTTTTAAAAAACTATTCAGAGTATCCTCTTCCCAATTCTCAATTTAAGAAAGTAAAAATATAATTCTATAATCTTGTAATTAGTGAAAAAAGATCCAAGGCTGGTAAATCAACATCTTCATGTAGTATAAAATCAACAATACACAGAAACAAAATAAATGAATATATTTTAATGAAGTATATCAAATAATTGAAACTGAGAAATTAATAATAGTACTTGAATTTTAAATTGTGATTGTCTTTCAAGAAGTCCAAAATACGTTACAGCCCTGGAGCCCAGCTCTTTACCATCAAGGGACCAGGCAAGAACCCTTCCATCTATACTCTGGATGTTGCCATGGGGTTGGATCTATGTAGTATCTGTTCAGAGATGCCAGTCTTCACAATCATCTGACAATTGTTATGAGGTTTCCCAACTTTAACTTCCTTGTTCCATCTGGTAGTACAATTAGGAATCTCTTGAAAGTGACACCAGGAAGTGCATTGTTGCATGCAAAGGGAGACAATTAAGTTACTTTCTCTTTCAGAAAAGTGAGTTCTAAGAGTTAGAAAGGACTTGGATAAATGGTGTACATGGAGAGGGAATTCCTTTTGAAAGGAAAAAGTGATTTTTTTTTCTATATTAGCATTGTAGGTTAGAAAGGTCCAAAGGAAAAAGCATATTCTACATCCTGAATTTTTCTAAATTGCATGGAGCAGAAAATGGATATCGGCCTACTTTTTATATGAAAATTAGTTGGTTGTTAGATTTAAGGTTTTTTTTTTTCTTTTGTGAATTGGAAGTTACTATGACCATGATGCTGGCAAGAGCTAAAATATTTTCCCTGCCTTTCAAGGAATGCAGTTCAGGCAGTTATGTTCCTGGAAAGTTCTTTCTTGCCCTGGAGAAATTAGTTTTACTGTTGTTAAGATCTGGTTATCTAAGTCTCTATTTCTGTCTGTCTTTCTAACCATTCATCAAAGACTATTGTGAAAGAAGAGAACTTTTGGAGAAAGGAGTAAAAAGGGACATGGTAGGGAGGCAATAAAGATTAAAAAGGAAGGGAGAAAGAGAGGCCATCCCAAATATCCTGAAATAGCAGAGTGGTCTGAGTGTGGGTCACTGGCTGGGAGATGCCAGGGAAAGGTCAAAGAAGGATCCAATCCTGAAGTGGCAAGGACAAATGCCCAGAACTTCCTTAAATCAGAATCTTGTCACCAAATTGTCCAGTCTTCAACTTGAACTTTCCAACTGGTCACCTTGCCACCTTGGGAGTGGCCGACCTGCCTGTGTTGCACTTTGCTCTGCCACCATTTGCCTACTCCATGAGGACATCTCCCCACAGTAGCTCCCAGGAGGCTTTGGCTACCTAGAGGGCAGTGGAGGAAAATCTTTGGGCTGAGGTTTTAGAAATGAACACACTCATTGAACTAGTTTCCTTTTATTAAATATAGCCAATCACTCAAGGAACCAAAAACATATAATGAAGAGTCAGCTAGATCAACAGATCAGTATAAAGAGCCCAGAGACAGACCCAAGCATGTGTGGGAACTTGGTGTTTGAAGGAAGCTACCTCACAAATTTTTGAGTGAAAGAACAGATTATTCAATAAGTGGTTTTAGACAACTGCCTGTTCATACAGAAAAAAATATAAATAGACTCCTTACCTCAGTGCCCACATAAAATATTTTTCAGATATTGGATTGATGACCTAAAGGGAAAAACAAACTCAAACTATTACAGTTGCTTCAAGGTAAAGAAGGCTTTCTTAAATAAGATTAAACCATAAAATTGAAAATTAAAACATTTGACAACATAAGTGTTGGCAAAGGAAACAAAGCAGCAGCTCACTGAAAAGTAAATCTGCTTGGCCAATAAGCACATTCAAAAAAATATTTTCACTAGAAAAATAATAATGGGGAGGAGGTTCCAAGATGGTTGAAAAGGAACAGCTCCAGTCTACAGCTCCCAGCTTGAGCAATGCAGAAGATGGCTGATTTCTGTATTTCCAACTGAGGTACTAGGTTCAACTCACTGGGGCTTGTCGGACAGTGGGTGCAGCCCATGGAGTATGAGCCGAAGCAGGGCAGGGCATCGCCTCACTCAGGAAGCAAAAGAGGTCGGGGAATTCCCTTTCCTAGCAAAGGGAAGCTGTGACAGATGACCGTTGGAAAATTAGGACACTCACACCCTAATACTGTGCTTTTCCAACGGTCATAGCAAACGGCATACCAGGAGAATATATCCCGCACCTGGCTCGGAGGGCCCACGCCCACGGAGCCTTGCTCACTGCTAGCACTGCAGTCTGAGATTGAACTGCAAGGTGGTAGTGAGGCTGAGGGAGGGGAGTCCGCCACTGCTGAGGCTTGAGTAGGTAAACAAAGTGCTGGGAAGCTCAAACTGCGTGGAGCCCACTGCAGCTCAAGGAGGCCTGCCTGCCTCTGTAGACTCCACCTCTGGGGGCAGGGCATAGCTGAACAAAAGGCAGCAGAAACTTCTGTAGACCTAAACGTCCCTGTCTGACAGCTTTGAAGAGAGTAGTGGTTCTCCCAGCATGGAGTTTGAGATCTGAGAACGGACAGACTGCCTCCTCAAGTGGGTCGCTGACCCTGGAGTAGCCTAACTGGGAGGCACCTCCCAGTAGGGGCCAACTGACACCTCATACAGCTAGGTGCCCCTCTGAGATGAAGCTTCCAGAGGAAGGATCAGGTAGCAACATTTGCTGTTCTGCAATATTTGCTGTTCTGCAGCCTCTGGTGGTGATATCCGGGCAACAGGGTCTGGAGTGGACCTCCAGCAAACTCCAACAGAACTGCAGCTGAGGGCTCTGACTGTTACAAGGAAAACTAACAAACAGAAAGGACATCCACACCAAAACCCCATCTGTACATCACCATCATCAAAGACCAAAGGTAGATAAAACCACAAAGATGGGGAGAAACCAGGGTAGAAAAGCTGAAAACTCTAAAAATCAGATCGCCTTTACTCCTCCAAAGGAAAACAGCTTCTCGACAGCAACAGAACAAAGCTGGAAGGAGAATGACTTAGATGAGTTGAGAGAAGAAGGCTTCAGATGATCAGTAAAAACAAACTTCTCCCAGCTAAAGGAGGATGTTTGAACCCATTGCAAAGAAGCTAAAAACCTTGAAAAAAGATTAGATGAATGGCTAACTAGAATAAACAGCATAGAGAAGACCTTAAGTGACCTGATGGAGCTGAAAACCATGGCACGAGAACTACGTGATGCATGCACAAGCTTCAGTAGCCGATTTTATCAAGTGGAAGAAAGGGTATCAGTGATTGAAGATCAAATGAATGAAATGAAGCGAGAGGTTCAGAGAAAAAAAGAGTAAAAAGAAATGAATAAAGCCTCCAAGAAATATGGGACTGTGTGAAAAGACCAAATCTACGTCTGATTGGGGTACCTGAAAGTGATGGGGAGAATGGAACCAAGTTGGGAAATACTCTGCAGGATATTATACAGGAGAACTTCTCCAACCTAGCAAGGCAGGGCAACATTAAAATTCAGGAAATACAGAGAACACCACAAAGATACTCCTCGAGAAGAAGAACTCCAAGACATAACTGACAGATTCACCAAAGTTGAAATGAAGGAAAAAATGTTAAGGGCAGCCAGAGAGAAAGGTCGGGTTACCCACAAAGGGCAGCCCATCAGACTAACAGTGGATCTCTCGGCAGAAACTCTACAAGCCAGAAGAGAGTGGGGGCCAATATCAAACCTTCTTAAAGAAAAGAAATTTCAGTACAGAATTTCATATCCAGCCAAACTAAGTTTCATAAGTGAAGGAGAAATAAAATCCTTTATAGACAAGCAAATGCTGAGAGATTTTGTCACCACCAGGCCTGCCTTACAAGAGCTCCTGAAGGAAGCACTTAACATGGAAAGGAACAACTGATACCAGCCACTGCAAAAACATGCCAAATTGTAAAGACCATCAATGCTAGGAAGAAACTGCATCAACTAATGAGCAAAATAACCAGTTAACATCATCATGACAGGATCAAATTCACACATCACAATATTAACCTTAAGTGTAAATGGGTGAAATGCCCCAATTAAAACACACAGACTGGCAAATTGGATAAAGAGTCAAGACCCATCAGTGTGGTGTATTCAGGAGACCCATCTCACATGCAGGGACACACATAGGCTCAAAATAAAGGGATGGAGGAAGATCTACCAAGCGAATGCAAAACAAAAAAAAGCAGGGGTTGCAATCCTAGTCTCTGATAAAAAAGACTTTAAACCAACAAAGATCAAAAGAGACAAAGAAGGTCATTACATAATGGTAAAGGGATCAATTCATCAGGAAGAGTTAACTATCCTAAATATATATGCATCCAATACAGGAGCACCCAGATTCATAAAGCAACTCCTTAGAGACCTACAAAGAGACTTAGACTCCCACACAATAATAATGGGAGACTTTAACACCCCACTGTCAACAACAGACAGATCAATGAGACAGAAAGTTAACAAGGATATCCAGCAACTGACTCAGCTCTGCACCAAGTGACCTAATAGACGTCTACAGAACTCTCCACCCCAAATCAACAAAATATACATTCTTCTCAGCACCACATCATACTTATTCCAAAATTGACCACATTGTTGGAAGTAAAGCGCTCCTCAGCAAATGTAAAAGAACAGAAATTATAACAATCTGTCTCTCAGACCACAGTGCAATCAAACTAGAACTCAGGATTAAGAAACCCACTAAAAACCACTCAACTACATGGAAACTGAAAAAACTGCTCCTGAATGACTACTGGGTACATAACGAAATGAAGGCAGAAATAAAGATGTTCTTTGAAACCAATGAGAATAAAGACACAACATACCAGAATCTCTGGGACACATTTAAAGCAGTGTGTAGAAGGAAATTTATAGCACTAAATGTCCACAAGAGAAAGCAGGAAAGATCTAAAATAGACACCCTAACATCACAATTAAAAGAACTAGAGAAGCAAGAGCAAACACATTCAAAAGCTAGCAGAAGGCAAGAAATAACTAAGATCAGAGCAGAACTGAAGGAGATAGAGACACAAAAAGCCCTTCAAAAAATCAATGAATCCAGGAGCTGGTTTTTTGAAAAGATCAACAAAATTGACAGACCACTAGCAAGACTAATAAAGAAGAAAAGAGGGAAGAATCAAATAGACACAATAAAAAATGTTAAAGGGATATCACCACCAATCCCACAGAAATACAAACTACCATCACAGAATACCATAAACACCTCTATGCAAATAAACTAGAAATCTAGGAGAAATGGATAAATTCCTGGACACATACACCCTCCCAAGACTAAATCAGGAAGAAGTGGAATCCATGAATAGACCAATAACAGGCTCTGAAATTGAGGCAATAATTAATAGCCTACCAACCAAAAAAAGTCCAGGACCAGATGGATTCACAGCCTAATTCTACCAGAGGTACAAAGAGGAGCTGGTACCAGTCCTTCTGAAAATGTTCTAATCAATAGAAAAAGAGGGAATTGTCCCTAACTCCTTTTATGAGGCCAACATCATCCTGATACCAAAGCTTGGCAGAGACACAACAAAAAAAGAGAATTTTAGACCAATATCCCTTATGAACATCGATGCAAAAATCCTCAATAAAATGCTGGCAAACTGAATCCAGCAGTACATCAAAAAGCTTATCCACCATGATCAAGTTGGCTTCATCCCTGGGATGCAAGAGTGGTTCAACATACGCAAATCAATAAACGTAATCCATCACATAAACAGAACAAATGACAAAAACCACATGATTATCTCAATAGATGCAAAAAAGGCCTTCTACAAAATTCAACAGCCCTTCATGCTAAAAACTCTCAATAAACTAGGTATTGATGGAACATATCTCAAAATAATAAGAGCTATTTATGACAAACTCACAGCCAATATCATACTGAATGGGCAAAAACTGGAAGCATTTAAAAAAAAAAAAAAAAAAAAAAAAAAAACTGGAAGCATTCCCTTTGAAAACCAGCACAAGACAAGGATGCCCTCTCTCCCCACTCCTATTCAACATAGTGTTGGAAGTTCTGGCCAGGGCAATAGGCAAGAGAAAGAAATAAAGGGTATTCAATTAGGAAAAGAGGAAGTCAAATTGTCCCTGTTTGCAGATGAGATGATTGTATATCTAGAAAGCCCCATTGTTTCAGCCCAAAAGCTCCTTAAGCTGATAAACAACTTCAGCAAAGTCTCATGATACAAAATCAATGTGCAAAAATCATAAGCATCCCTATACACCAACAACAGACAAACAGAGAGCCAAATCATGAGTGAACTTCCATTCACAATTGCCACAAAGAGAATAAAATACCTAGGAATGCAACTCACAAGGAATGTGAGGGACCTCTTCAAGGAGAACTACAAACCACTGCTCAACAAAATACAAGAGGACACAAACAAATGAACAAACACTCCATGCTCATGGATAGGAACAATCAATATTGTGAAAATGCCCATACTGCTCAAGGTAATTTATAGATTCTAATGCCATCCACATCAAACTACCAATGACTTTCTTCACAGAATTAGAAAAAAACTACTTTAAAGTTCACATGGAACCAAAAAAAGAGGCTGCATTGCCAAGACAATCCTGAGCCAAAAGAACAAAGCTGGAGGCATCACACTACCTGCCTTCAAACTATACTACATGGCTACAGTAACCAAAACAGCTTGCTACTGGTACCAAAACAGAGATATAGACCAATGGAACAGAACAGAGCCCTCAGAAATAATACCACACGTCTACAACCATCTGATCTTTGACAAACCTGACAAAAACAAGAAATGGGAAAAGGATTCCCTATTTAATAAATGGCACTGGGAAAACTGGCTAGCCATATGTAGAAAGCTGAAACTGGATCCCTTCCTTACATCTTATACAAAAATTAATTCAAGATGGATTAGAGACTTAAATGTTAGACCTAAAACCATAAAAACCCTAGAAGAAAACCTAGGCAATACTGTTCAGGACATAAGCATGGGCAAGGCCTTCATGATTACAACACCAAAAGCAATGGCAACTAAAGCCAAAATTGACAAATGGGATCTAATTAAACTAAAGAGCTTCTGCACAGCAAAAGAAACTTTCATCAGAGTGAACAGGCAACCTACAGAATGGGAGAAAAATTTTACAATCTACCCATCTGACAAAGGGCCAATATCCAGAACCAAGAACTTAAACAAATTTACAAGGAAAAATCAAACAACCCCGTCAAAAAGTGGGCAAAGGACATGAACAGACATTTCTCAAAAGAAGACATTTATACAGCCAACAGACACATGAAAAAATGCTCATCACTAGCCATCAGAGAAATTCAAATCAAAACCACCATGAGATACTATCTCACACCAGTTAGAATGGTGATCATTAAAAAGTCAGGAAACAACAGGTGCTGGAGAGGATGTGGAGAAATAGGAATGCTTTTACACTGTTGGTGGGACTGTAAACTAGTTCAACCATTGTGGAAGACAGTGTAGTGATTTCTCAAGGATGTAGAGGCAGAAATACCATTTGACCCAGCTATCCCATTAGTGGGCATATACCCAAAGGATTATAAATTATGCTGCTATAAAGACACATGCACATGTATGTTTATTGCAGCACCATTCACAATAGCAAAGACTTGGAACCAACCCAAATGTCCATCAGTGACAGACTGGATTAAGAAAATGTGGCACATATACACCATGGAATACTATGTAGCCACAAAAAAGGATGAGTTCATGTCCTTTGTAGGGACATGGATGAAGCGGGAAACCATCATTCTGAGCAAACTATCACAAGGACAGAAAAACCAAACACTGCATGTTCTCACTCATAGGTGGGAATTGAACAATAAGAACACCTGGACACGGGGTGGGGAACATCACACACTGGGGCCTGTCTTGGGGTGGGGAAGGGGGGAAGGATAGCATTAGCAGATATACCTAATATAAACGACGAGTTAACGGGTACAGCACACCAACATGGTAAATGTATACATATGTAAGAAACCTGCACGTTGTGCACATGTACCCTAGAATTTAAAGTATAATAATAAAAAAAAGAAAATAATCCAAAAATCCACAAAAAGGGAAAATTATGTTGAATTTTATACTGCAATGAAAAAGAATAAACTATCAGATGGGTAAGTCCAAAAAATTATATTAAACATTAAAAGCAAGACGCAAAATAATAGAGGATACATAATATTTTAATATATACCAAGTAATCTATGTATTGCTTATGTATGTACCTATAAATGTATGTTAAGATATGAAAAATGAGGCTGGGCGCGGTCGCTCACGCTTGTAATCCCAGCACTTTGGAAGGCCGAGGTGGGCGGATCACGAGGTCAGGAGATGGAGACCATGGTGAAACCCCGTCTCTACTAAAAATACAAAAAAATTAGCCAGGCGTGGTGGCAGGCGCCTGTGGTCCCAGTGACTCCGAGAGGCTGAGGCAGGAGAATGGCGTGACCCTGAGAGGCGGAGCTTGCAGTGAGCTGAGATCGCGCCACTGCACTCCAGCCTGGGTGACAGAAGGAGACTCCGTCTCAAAAACAAACAAATAAACAAACAAAGAAAAATGAATTTGAGGCATAGACTGAAACAAATTCTAAGGTCAGGCATGGTACTTCATGCCTGTAATCCCAGCAGTTTGGGAGGCCGAGGCAGGTGGATCACCTGAGGTCAGGAGTGCGAGACTAGCCTGGCCAACATGGCGAAACCCTGTCTCTACTAAAAGAATACAAAAATCAGCCAGATATGGTGGTGGGCGCTTGTAATCTCTGCTACTTGGGAGGCTGAGGCAAGAGAATCGCTTGAACTCGGAAGGAAGAGGTTGCAGTGAGCTTAGATCACGCCATTGCACTCCAGCCTGGATGACAAGAGCAAAACTCAAAAACAAAAACAAAACAAAAACAAAAACAAAAACCCAACAACAAAATCTAGTAGTTGCCTCGGGGAACTGAAGAGAGCAGAACTGGACAGAAGAATGGTGGTTATGAGGACTTTAGCTTTATGTGTAATATTTTATTTTTTAGTGTAGAATGTGATTGGTGTATTATTCTTTGTACTTTTCTATATTTTAACATTTATTTCCCAAAAGTCTAATATGCTACTTTGAGAGATGTTCCCTTTTGACTTCCTAATGTTTTGATATACAGTTCCTATTACAGGAAGAAGAAACATACATTATAAAGTGTATGTAAGATTCTCTGCTACTAAAACTGTTTTATGGCAAAAAATTTTTAAATTTTATTTTTGAAAGCAGTTATATTCTTACATTATATGTATTTATTTATTATCCTATGTGAATAGGATAATAAAATTAAAGAGTCTTGGTTCTGAAGGGGGACCTCAGAGATCATTACAGAATAACCGCTTCATTTTACAGATGAGAAAACGAAAGCACGGAGACTGGCTGAAGGTCACGCAGCTCGTTAGTAATCCAGTCAGGATGAAAACTCCAAGACCACAATGGAATGTTATATAAACTATCTTTTCCCAACTGTCATCTTTATTCATTCTTCCTCACCTTCCTCCCTACACACACCCATGTTATAGTCAGCGTGGGTGTTATTTATGTATATCTATTATCCTCATGGAACATGAAGTTTTACTCCTGCAAGTCCAAGACCAAGTCTGATTTATCTTTGTAGTTTCGCACATAGTAGGTGATCAATAAATATTTGTTAAATATTCTACCTCAGTTATTATCTTTATGGTATTGCCAGCTTGGCATGAAGGACAATATATTCAAAGGAATTTAGCACTTAGATTTGTTATAACTCTAATAATAGAGTAATAAAACTATTTAATATCTAATCTTCATTTTAGAGATAACTCGATTCAGGGAGCCGAGCCATAACGTCTCTGCCATGTTGTTTGATATATACATTATAGGAAAGACATGTCTTTAACAGCTGAGCTTGCCTTATCACCCTAATGGTGTATGACTCAGTAGAGCACAGGCAGGGTTTTCCTAGAGGGGTGAACGTGAGTGCCCCTCAGTTCTCTCAAGCATCATCTTAATCTTGAATTTCTCAACATTTAGCTCCTGCAGCTGAAGCATGTTTAAAAGATTTTCACTCACGCTGTTTTGCCATCGTGATAGAGTTTATTCACCAGCTGGGATTTTCATGTGTTCCGTAGCTTCCTATGGTTTTTCACTGGGTTTGGGTCTCTCTCTGCTTTCCTCATATTAGTAATGATTCTGGAATAATGGAAAAGGGCTCAATTCGAGCTTCATAGCAATTTAAATATCACTTTTTATAGTTTTCTCCCTCACATTTCTACAGCATCCTGTCTACTAATATTAACACCCCAGCTTGAGGCAGGCACAGACCAATTTGCCTTTATGGATTCTTTGACCCCTAAACGTCCTTGCTGTTTCTGAGCTCTTCCAACATGAGCCTGGAATTAGCCCCACAAACCTATATCTACTTGTCCCCTACAAAGGCAAGTAAGAACTAAGGCAGCCTTTTTCTCTTCTCTCACAGCAAACTGCATAAATTTTAAATGTACACACATCCTTGCTTGCTTTTAGTAATTCACATACCAAATCTGCTCAGAGAACATGTGAAGTAGATTTGATTTTTTATTGAGTGATAACATGAAACTCATGGAATGAACCTAATATGAACTTATTGAAATCACTGTGGCTGACATACATGAAAAAAACTTGGATTCCTAGTGAGGTCTTCATGGAGTCAAAGTTATGTTTTTAACATGTTTAAATACTAATTTTGTTCAGGGGATGACCAGAAAATAGTATGTGTTTCTTACTGAATTTGGAAAAAGCATTTAAAAGAGCATTTTATATTGAATACTTTCCTCTATCTTCTCAGCACTAAATGAATGACTAATTAAATCTGTTATATGAAAACATCATAGCAGATGGTCCTTCCCATTAATAAGTATGTAATGAAACAATAAACATGCTGAAGAGAAAGACATGAGAAATTGCAGATCAGTTGTTCAGTGAGTAATTTATCTCAGGACACAGGGGTCAACAAATGGGAAAGCTGTTGTGAGAGTGAACATTCCCCTCTTCTTTCTCCATCCTGCTGGCCACCTATTAATGCTGCAAATGATCTATTCAAATTACTGAGTCTTCAGTGTGAAGTGTCCCAGAAACATACTCTACAACGCACACAGATAAAGCTAAAAAGGGCAAACTCATTTATGAATACATAAACAAAAGTTATAATGTTCTAACAAATGGAATCCAGCAATGTATCACAATAATAATGCAGTAAGACCAGGAAGGGTTTGTTCCGGGAATGAAAGAGTATTTCAATATTAGAAAATCTGTCAACATAATTC
Source organism: Macaca thibetana thibetana (assembly GCF_024542745.1). NCBI lineage: Eukaryota > Metazoa > Chordata > Mammalia > Primates > Cercopithecidae > Macaca > Macaca thibetana. The sequence continues at coordinate 15,116,756 of NC_065597.1, read as the reverse complement.
ATTACATTACCAAAATTATTACATCTGTAGATGTTGAAAAGGCATTTAATACAATTCCAAAGTTATTCTTAATAAGTACAAGGAATCCATTTAGCTATAATGAAGGCAATTTCCAGAAACCAAAAGAAAATTTCATTCTTAACAAAATCCTAAGACCATTTCAATTAAAATCAGAAACAATTTGGGAAGGGTCACTAATACTAATTGTTACTTTAATGTTGTCTTGGAGCTTATAATAATAATAAATATTTATTATTTATTAATAATAGTGTTATTAGTGACTGCAGGAAAGGCATGGGAAAGAAACTACAAAGACAGGTGTGCTGGATTGTTCTAATGTTAATGAAGTTACAATGGGAACTGTGTTTTTCAGAAATCTTTTCTTTCATGGTTTTGTGCAAGAATTGACAAAAATCAGAGGTCATATGAGACTTGGGAAGCAAAAACAGCCATTATCTTTGAAGATTTTCCTAGTCAGATACAATGAAGGATGGATGCAGAAGTGGCCAGTAAATTCATTTGTCATTGTTTTCCCCACTCCATGTCCAGCTCTACTTCCCGACTGCTAGATCTGCTGACCAAAAGTAGCCCCAGGTCCTCCACCAGTTACCTGACTGATGGCTCCACAAGTGGGAGCTATGCAGAGGTACCAGCTTTCCAGAAACTTTTCTGCCATGTCCTCTTTATGTTTTCTCTCTGGCACCAGATTTCTAAGAACATATCTTGAAGAGGGCTTGTTAATGACTTCTCTCTAATCCTCCAACTCCCCATTTTGAATCCTTACTTCCGAACATCTCTCACAATTATGTAAGGTCTTTTTTCTACAATTAAACCCTATTTCATGATATTAGTTGTTCTGCTTCCCTGACTAAAACCCTTAATAATAGAATCAGTAAAATAATTGGTTAACAGGGCTGGATATAAGATAAATGTTTAAAAAATATGTTTTTTTTTTTGTATTTTAGCAATATGAAACTAGAAACAAAATGAAAATAGTAGAATTTTTTCCACAACAGTGACAAAAACCATAAAATAACAAGAATAAAGTTACAAAGAAGGGAATAGGATTATATGAAGAAAAGTATAAAATCTTACTGAAGGACATAAAATAAGATCTAAGTAATTGAAAAGGCATTTTATGTTCTTGGACAGGGAGATCAAAGATGGTAAGATGTTAATTCTCCAAATTAATGTAAAAGAAAGTGCATTTCCAATTAGGATCCTAACAGAATTTTTAAAAAGTAAGTTTTTGTTATCTTAAAATTTATACGTAAGAATAAATGTCCTATGATATGAAAAAGAACAACGTATGTGTGTGAGGATTCTTAATTTACTGTATGTATGAACATATACAGTTTTTGTAATCAAATCAATATGGTATCAGCATGAGATAAGATAGATTATATGACAGAAAATTCAGAAATAGATTGTAATATATGTGAGAATTCAGCATGTGAAAAAATTGGTAGCTCAGCTTTGTGGGGAAAGTAAAGTATAATTGACTTAAGCAATAGTGCTTGCATTCATAGTTAATATATGGATCCATGAACATAAAGAAAAATTCAGAAGAATGCATAAGTTTGTTAATGCAAATTGTCTAGAGGGTGGGTGTGGGACATAAGGCAGGAATTGGGGTAGAAAGGACAAAAAGAAAAATAATAAATTGTAAAGCAAACTTAGAATGTATGATGTATACCATGAAAGTAAATTTATATTTTAGTGTGATGTGTGTAAGCATATATAGAGAAATGGATGCGGGCAAGGAGAGAGATCTGTTGATGTCTAAGAATATGCACAATCTATCAGTGAAGAAAACAAGTTGAAGAGTACATGTACAATTTGATTCTGAGTGGATAAAAAGACACCAACGCACTGTATTGGTCAGGGTTTGATCAGAGAAGTAGGAATTCAAGGAGTCATATAGAATAAGGAATTTATTATAGAGCCTTGACCTTATGCAATGGTGGAAGGTAGTTAAACAGCTTCTGTATAGCCGTTGCTTTAGCACTGGGTATTAGGCCTAACGTCTCCAGGGCAGGCAGCTGGGAAGGAAAGATGGACAGGAAATGACATGCCATTCCAAGGACATATTAGAACCCATAAGGTCAAGTGGGAACCTAGGTAGCTCTTTTATTTCCTTCAAACCTCCAGCTTTTATGATGTGGGTGTCCTGCAGGAGAAGCTGATGCCCTTGGTCATGGAGCAGAACCTGAATAGGAGTAGGAGAAGCTGGAAGAGGAAATCCTGTGGCAGCTGGAGAATCTGTGGGCCCAGATGCAACCTGATGCCAACCAGGTGAGCCAGCACATCCGCAATGTGTGTAAGCTTCTACAACACCTGAACTTATTTCAACCTTCCCAATCTAATCATACCTGGTGCTTTATTTTACCTTTCAAATCTCAGGCAAATTTGTTTTGTGGCCAATCCTAGCCCAGAACCATTCAGGGAAGGGAATTCTGGAGAGAGAAATTCTGGGAAACATAGCTATCACATACACACATGCAAATAAATGAGACCCCTATGTAAGTGTATGCATACCTTTATGTTGGTATGGATAAAAAGAAATGCACAGAAGGATACACCCCAACTGTGAAGCCTGGTTTCATTAGGAGGAGATGGTAGTGGAGGGATATGACCAGGGTTATGAATAAAAAGGTAGATGATCAGTCTTGCCAGGATACAACTTGTTATTTTATTGTTTCCATTTGTTATAAGCAATTACTATTTTAGTAATTTAAAAATATTGAATGAATTAAAAATACCAAAAACCAAAATGAATTCACACAGGCCTTCAATTCTTTCTGATTTTTTATCATATTATAGTTGTTCTTGTGCTCACATCCCATCTCTGCCAGTTACTACTTGTGTGACTTCGAACAAGTTATTTAATTTCTCTACTGGACACAGTAATAAGAATGATAACACCTGGCTTGTACAGTTACTGTATAAATTAAATTAGATGCACAAAATGCCTAGAATTGTGCTTTGCAAACAGTAAGTGCTCAATAAAATTAGTCATCACTATCATTATTTTCATTATTTCTATCATTATTAATATATGTAAGTGGAAATCACTCTCCTCTTTCTCATACCCTATCAACTAAATTCTGTCCTGTCAAATCAAGAAGAAAAGGAGAAGGAAAAGAAAGGAATCTGATTTAAACAGAGATGCCCCAAAAGGTTGTCACTAGCCCATGGGTCAGTGAGTTGTAACCCTAGGTAGTCATTAAAAGGATGTCGATGACAAATAGATGCAAGGTCAAGCAATGTAATGATTACCCAGAAAAAGCCTGGGAGTGAGACAGTCAATTTAGCTGTGTGAGTGTGTTTGTGAAGGTGTGCATGTGTGTTCTCATGTGTTAGCACAAATAAGTTTGTGTATAAATTGCAAGTAAACAATACAAGAACTGAGAATAAATGCACATTAGGAAAGGTTTATAAATGCCTGCAAATGTGAGGTCAGTGTACCATATATAATCTTACATATTGTGATCCACATATATGAGTTAAAAGAAGGGACTGCCAGAATACTCATTTACACACCCTGAGTCCTGCAATTTATTTCAATCTATTTGATGCTGGCAGGGAAGCATTTATTTATTTAAAATTACTCAGAATACAGCACAAAGAGCTATTTTGTAGGTATAAACTATTCTGTAGGCATGAAATGTGTCTAAGCTGGGAAAAAAAAAAAATACCCCTCCTGTACTTTGACATATCGTGACCACAGTGAAGGCAACATGAGGCTTCTTTTGTTTCTAGATGCTGCAGGAGGAAATGAAACAATGGGGCAGGAACATGGTTTTTAATCTTTTTTTTCTATGGGGGCACACGTGGCTGACTAATGTTCCCTATCACAATGCTCTTCTAAACCCAATTTCCAGCATACTGGCCATTACTTCATCTCATTCACTGCCACCCAAGAGAGCATTTCAGGATACAAATGAGTGAGACTGACATTGGAAGAGGATAACCTTGGAGACATTCTATTTTTTAATTAAAAATGTAATACATGAGTATATTCTCATTGTAAAAGACTGAAATAGGAAAATATATAGAATACACTCCTGTACCAGCTCCTCTACACCCAAACTCCTACTCTCCACAGAGAAGTTAATAAATTATTAAAAATTTGGTGTGCATCTTAAATTTGCACTTCCATTTATTTATATGTATGCATGTGTTTATATATCTAAAAACAAATGTGTGTATAAATATGCATATGCATGCATAGTATGTTTTTTCCATAAATAAAATTATAGTTTAGATGTTTTCTGGTGACTTAATTTCCACTTAACATTACAACATAAGATATCTTTCCATATAAGTACATACAGCCCATCTTATTTTTATAACATCTGCATAGTATTGTATCACATAAATATACAATATTTAAATTCAACCTCTTCCAAATTGGTGGATATTTAGGCTGTTTCTTTTTTATTATCAAAATAACATTACACAAAACATACTTGCTTATCTTTGTACATGTCTCCTTGTGTACGAATGTTTTAATTTTTACTTAATTTGTTTAGAGACAAGGTCTTACTCTGTCACCCAGGCTAGAGTGCAATGGTGCAATCATAGCTCACCGTAATGTGGAACTCCTGGGCTCAAGCAATCCTAACACCTAGCCTCCTGAGAAGATAGGACTACAGGTATGCACTATCTTGCTCAGCTAATTAAAAAAATTTTTTTTGTAGAGCTAGAGGTCTCACTCTGTTGCCCAGGTTGGTCTCAAACTCCTGGCCTCAAGCAATCCTCCCACCTAGGCCTCCCAAAATGCTGGGATTACAGAGGGGAGCCACTGTGCCCAGACCAAATATATTTGTTAAGAAAAGATACCTAGTAGCCGCATTGCTGGATCACATTTTAGTTCTTTTAGCATTTAATTCAATGCAAAATGTGCTGAAAATTTGTACCAATTTATACTCTTACCAGTGGCAATATTTTTTTATTCTTTCAAAAAATGTTTTTTCAGCAGCTACTTACCTACCTACTACCTATTTAACATGGTGGAAGAAAATAAAGCAGGTTGAGAGGTATTGGAAGTAACGGGGTGGGCTGCATATTTAAATTAGGTGGTACAAGTATTATACTTGTAACAAATTATACCAAAAAAAGCTTGGAGGAAGTATTGGAGTTAGCCACCCCACTATCTGAGGGAAGAGGATTCAAGGTAGAGGAAACAGCAAGTCAAAGTATATAAGGGTGGAGAGAGAGCTAGTGTGTACTAGCAAGATGGCTAGTGTGGCAAGATGGGAGTGAACAAGGGTGAAAATGGAATAGATAGGTAATGGGTGTATGAGAGTGTACTTGTTTCCTCAGGTTCTTGCTAATACTGAGAATTATCAATCTAAAGTACTGGCCAATCAACTGGCAAATCTCACTCCTTTTTTTCAATTTGCTTTCTGTCTGATTACTAATGAGATGAAGAATATTTTCACATGAGTCTTGAACATTTTATTTCTTATTTAATATTATTCTGTATTTGTCTCTATCTTTTTATCATTTTTGATTGAATTTTTCTCTACTGATTTTTAGGACCTCTTCACATGTTGTGGTTATGAACACTTTTTCAGTTATACATGTTGCAAATATCTTCTCCCACCTTATGTTACCATTTGTGAAATCCAACCTATACATTTCTTCACTTATGACTTCTGGGTATTGTTTTTAACTTAAGAAGGTCCTCCCTACTATAAAATAGAGAAATATTCCTCTCTTCTCTTCTGATAGTTTTGTAAATTTTTTGTCTTTAGGTTTATCTCTGTAATCAATTTGGAATTTATATTCATGAACATTATAGTTAGGGTCTAACCATATACATAATATTTGTATATATATCATTTCTTACCCATTTTGCTGATTTCAAATATACCACATATTATATTAAAATTTTATATATATTAATGTTTCTGAATCATCTATTTTTCTATTTTGCTGTTCATACCATGCTGTTTCAATTATTAAAGCTTTATAATATATTTATATTTCTGATATGGATCTCCTCATTATCTTTTAAAAAGTATTCCTGGATATCCTATTTTGGATGAATCTGAAAATTAGATTATCAGGTTCCACTTTATGGGATTTTGTTTAAATGTGTAGATTAAGTTGAGGAGAATTAATACTGGTGAAATATTGAGTGTTTCCATCTAGGGAATAGATAGAGTATCTTTCCATTTATTTAGATTACCTTTTATACATTTTGGTAAATTTTTATAGTCTTGCGTAATTCTTGTTAGGTTTATTCTTAGGCATTTAATGCTTTTTGTTGCTGTTTATGAATGGGCTATATTACATTTCATTTTCTGCTGTTATTACCTTTAGTGGACAAATTCAGCAAAAGAATCTCTGCAGTAAATATAAGGGTAGTTTTACTCTGATTGTAGTCATTTAATAATCTATTGCTAGTTACAGAGCATCTGAATTGATTCCTTCATCAGAACGATCTCTGGGATATGACATATCAAAGTGATTACCTTTAGCCTTTGCTTTGGGACATTTTTTTTACTTGGAGAGGAGGCAATTAGGCCAAGCCCTGAGGCTCACATATGTTCAATCATCCTGGAATTTGAGAAGAACAAAGAAACCTCTGATATTTTATTTTGACTTCCTTTTGTTTCAAGTCTTTATTTTATACAACTAAAGATTTTTAAATTATGCAACATTTATACACATAGAAAAACACATTAACAGCTAGGTGTTAATTGTTTGCCACAGTTGATTTGGAACACTTCGCTATTGTTTTTGTTAGCTTTAAGGAAATAAAACGTTACAAATAAAGCTAAGACGCCCCTGCCGCATCTCATTCCCTTCCCATTCCCTCTGATATTGGTGTTTCATTCTCATGAACATTTTCTATATTTTTATGTGTACCTTTAAGTCATATTTATTAAGCTGTATGTTTTAAACATCTATACAGTTGGTATTACTATGCCTGTAGCCTTTTGTAACTTGATATTGTGGGCTTTTGAAATTCATCTCTGTTGACAAGGACAGTCCCTTGAAGTTATTCTTGATAACTTTGTTTATAGCTAACTTGTCAAACTTAGCCAGCCTCATCACATGGCTATACCTGGTGGCCAGGGAAACTGAGAAATGTAATTTTTATTCCAGGTGTCAGGAGCCTGGCTTTAAAAACAGGATTCATCATATAACTGAGGAAGAACAGGGAAACACATAGTGGAGTACAGCTAGCCATCTCTGCCAAATACTTTTAATTACAATGTTTATTGTAGATTTCTAGCATAAACCTTTATTGGATAAAGGTGTTTGTTTTTTCCTTTTCTCAGTTTACTAAAAGATTTTATTTTATTTTATTTTATTTTTTTAATTAATTAATTAATTAATTATTATTATACTTTAAGTTGTAGGGTACATGTGCATAACGTGCAGGTTTGTTACATATGTATACTTGTGCCATGTTGCTGTGCTGCACCCATCAACTCGTCATTTACATCAGGTATAACTCCCAATGCAATCCCTCCCCCCTCCCCCCTCCCCATGATAGGCCCCAGTGTGTGATGTTCCCCTTCCTGAGTCCGAGTGATCTCATTGTTCAGTTCCCACCTATGAGTGAGAACATGCGGTGTTTGGTTTTCTGTTCTTGTGATAGTTTGCTAAGAATGATGGATTCCAGCTGCATCCAAGTCCCTACAAAGGACTCAAACTCATCCTTTTTTATGGCTGCATAGTATTCCATGGTGTATATGTGCCACATTTTCTTAATCCAATCTGTCACTGATGGACATTTGGGTTGATTCCAAGTCTTTGCTATTGTGAATAGTGCTGCAAAAAAGATTTTAAAAACTGCATTCAATTAGAAATAAGTGTTATCAAACTGTTCTTTGGCATCTTTTAAGAAGACTGTCTGGTTTTCTACTTTAGTCTGGCAATGTAATATATTAAATTAATAGATTTCCTAATGTTAAACTATCCTTGCATTCCAGAAACAAAATTTTAATCAATCAAGATCTTAAATCTCATATCAGCTAGAAACACATTATTTTCTTTCAAAACAGCACTTAATTTGCTAATATTTAGAATTTAAACATGTTCATAAATTGGCTTATTCTGTTGTTCCTTATTATTTGTATGAATTTATAAACAAGATTATGATAGCCATATACAGCCAATGGGGAAGGTTTCTATCTTTTTCTATTCTGGAAAATTTATATATCCTAGGAATTATCTCTTTAAGTTTTAAAATAGTTTACCCACAATACCATCTAGTCTCAAGGCTTTTTAAGGATTACATCTTTGACTATTTGAAAAATTTCTTCCATGATAGTATTCTGCTTCTTCTTGAGTCAATGTTTATAATTTACATTTTCTAGAAAAATCAACCTTATACTCTAGATTTCCAAATTTGTTGGCATTAATGCATACTTAGCTTTCTTTTACACTTGGAAAAAACTCTTTGTCTGCATTTATGTCTGCTGCCTTAAGTTGTTTATTAGTGACTCTGTTTTCCTTTGTCAGAATTGCCAGAATTTTCACAATTAGGTTGGACTTTTAAAGAACTAGCTAATAGTCATTAAGTCAATTAGGTTGGACTTTTAAAGAAGTAGCTAATAGTCATAGTTTACAATAAAAGAGGCACTGAAAAAGCTAATAGTCATTAGCTAGTTCTTTCAGGCTTTTTGTTAGCTATCAGTTAGTTCTTTCTATTAGCTATTCTAATGGCTATTAGCTAGTTCTTTCAGGCTTTTTGTTTACTTCACTATTTTCTGCTACTTTCTAAATTATCTCCACCCAAATTGTGTTTATTTTGTTTTGCTTCAAAATTCTTGCATTATGTGTTTAGGTCATTATTGCAGACATGGTTTATTAGCTATCCATTTCTGACCTCCTTCTCCCTTGCCCACTTCCAACCATAGAGGTGGAAATAGCTAGATACTCAATTTCCCAGATATTCTTGGAGTTAGGTATGGTCATGTGTTCCAGATATAAGGAGGAGGTGTTCTAGAGGCATATGAGAAAATATTTTTTTTTTACTGTCACTAATGCAGAAAAACACACAAGAACATGATTTTTCTCTAGCCAGTGGAAGGAAAAAGTATGGAGAAGGCACACCTGATTTCTCAAAAGACCAGCCCAGAAGTGGTATATATCCTGCCAACTCATACTGGAGAAAACCTACTCATGTGGTTGTAATTAACTGGGAAGAAGGCTAGGAAATGTAACTAGCCATGTCATTGGCTATAATCCTTTTGCTGTGAAAGAAAAGAAGTTTTTTAGCATATTACTTGCAATTCTTCTCACATTCAATGATACTGCAGTTAAGAACTTAAGTTACTCATGAAAGCACAGGCTTGGAAGTTGTTCTATAATCCTTTAGGGGTTTATAGGAAAAAACTGAGTTTTGAAAATATTCATCCAAATATTAGGTGACACCTGCCACCTGCAATCTTACCTGACAAAATGCTAAAATTTGAGCTACAAAAACTAGTCTTGGGTAAATAGGGACAGAAAGTCTGAACAATCAACTTGAAGTAATAATGCTACCTTTATTTCTGTAAGGGAAGATGATCACACGCACATACTGGCATATAACTGAATAGGTTTTCAATTCACTGTGAAACTATATGTAACTCAAACCAAATTAATACAGTCACAAGGTGGCTTTGTCAGTGTTATACAATTGTACCAATTGTATCCATTAGCACTAGCAAAAAATTAACGATAAGTGTATGTACAAGAAGCAATATTCTGCTATGCATTCAGAAATATTAAAATAATAGAAAAAGGAATACTACCTTTTAACTTGAAATGTCAGCATCATTGTCTTCATCAAATATTTTCCAAATCCATCAGGTGCTTTAAAATCTGTTATAGAAATAAACAAAAGAAGACATAGTCTTTTTTCTCAGGGGCTTTCAGATTAAGACAGAGGTAACATGGAGATACTTATAGTAAATAAAATACATACTGTGATAACCAGTATGTGTTTAAGTATCTTTCCCTTCTCTGTTTTATTATTGTTAGCCTGTGAGTGGGTTGAGTGGAAGGAGTGGCTGGATTCAGCAGAATGAAAGAAATATAAGAACATACAGAGGCATCATGAAAAGGAGGACAGAATAGAGATTTAGTAGAGATGGCATTATAAAAAAGACAATAGCTGGGCGTGGTGGCGGGTGCCTGTAGTCCCAGCTACTCAGGAGGCTGAGGCAGGATAATCGCTTGAACCCAGGAGGCAGAAGTTGCAGTGAGCCGAGATTGCACCACAGCACTCCAGCCTGGGTGACAGAGTGAGACTCTGTCTCAAAAAACAAACAAACAAACAAACAAAGATGATTGTCATAGTATGTTTAGTTGAAATGAGCCTTGTATAGTGAAACCCTCCAACTTGTAGATGAGGAAACAGGCCCAGAGAGGTGCAGTGACATGCTCAAGGTTAACCAGAGAGTTTGTAGCACAGCCAGGACTAGAACTAGCTCTTCTAATTCTGTTCTGATGTCTGTTTTACTGTCACACATGGCTTATCCTAGCTGTTTCCAAGAAGCAACTGGTAATTCCCCACTTATTCACACTAGCTTTACAAGACCCCTGACACCCTACTCCAGCTTTACAAAAGAAATACATTAGCCATCATCTGGGGACAATACCCAATGCTTTGAGGGCTCTCCCCTCACAGTCTTACTCAAAGATCCATCTCTGTCTTTCTTTTTTAAAACCCTCTTGGCAGAGTTCAGGTCCCCTTCTTTGCTGGAGGCTTTGAGAATAACTCACAGTAGGGCTGGCTTAAAACCTTGTCTCTCTTGATATCATTTTTATGGAAGAAAAAACCACATTCCCAGTTTCAAATAATAAAATTAACCTTTTAGCAAAAAAAGCCAAACCCTGGGGAACTTCCTGTGAATTTATCTCAATATGTATTTTTTGCTATTCTGAAGAGAAATTACATGCTGCACAAATCTGAAACTCTGGCCTATAGTATACAGAATCAACTATAATTTATACAACTCGCCATAGGACCTGGTGAAAACTGAACTCTTCCATTACTGTAGCAGACCTCACTCATAATTCCACTCCACATTAAAGAGAATGGAGCAGTTTCTCATCTGGAAAATGTGCAGAGTACAGTATATGAGAAAAGAATGTTTACAATAAAAGAGGCACTGGTAACAGTGTCCTGATGCTACAGTTCTTTGCTGAAATGTAATTTTTGTTCAGGTGGCTCCTCTAAAAGAAAATGGAGAACTTGGATACCAAGTTTAAGCACACAAAAAAAATTCAAATGAGCCCTATACCAAACATAGCACTTTCAAACATCATCTCTGGGCATTTTCACCAGAATATTCCATGTTCAAAAATATTTCTGAAATGTCTGCATGTGCACAACACCCTGCTATGATGAATATAAAAAAGTAGAATAATAGCAATATAGGGACAATTGGGAGGCAGAGGCTGTGTTGTAGGAATTCAGAATTTAAAAAAAGGAGACTATGGAATAAGAAAGGTTTCATGAAGGAAGTACAACTTATGCCAAGGAAGGATAGGTTAGATTTGTGCATATGGAGAGGAGTAAGAAGCAGAGTTGATACTCAGTTGGATGTTTTGGTACAGTGGCACTGGCTGCTGTGGGGAGCATCTGTTCTGTGCAAGTGGTGCATCCATTCTGAATGGCTGCTGTACCTGTTCTGAAAATCACTCCGGGGGCATTCCTGGACACAGGTATAGAGCAGCTATTGGGAAGTCAGGGAGCCCTTCAACTTGTGCAGGCCATCAAAAAGTAACAATCAAATTGATCAGAAATATTTACATCTAATTGTTGTTGCACTTCAGATAAGTCACATATTCTGTGCACACATTTCTTCTAAGATTATACAATTACTGTCTCAGTCATATTGACATGAGTCTTAAACTTCATTATAGCATAGCCATAAGTATCAAACTGAGAAAACCCACTCAGTGGCTATAGATGATAATGATTATTCTTTACCAGAATGAGAATTGTACTGTCTGATCCAATTTCAATCCCTTCTCCTACAAACTTTAAAGCAATCTCATCCAGAAATAGCAGAGCTGGTCAGTCTTCTCTAGCAGGTACTTCTGCTGTTTCACCTTTTCAGGTAAGTAGTCTCAGGGACATGGAATCAATTTTCAACAGTGATTTGCTACAATATTGAATACACATCTCAATACCCTCATAGATAGAAGAGGAGGGTGTGATTCATCAACACTTTCCTTTAGGTCAGCAAACACTCAAGGAACAATTAGACTGTTTATAAAGCCTTGGTACCTGGCATAGTGCAAAGTCAATTTAAAAAATATATTGAATATGTGAGCTTTTCCAAATTGTCATCAACTGTTATGACAAGCTATTAAAGAAGCTATTGTAGAGGACTGAAGCAGCAGCTGATTTCAAAACAGTAAATCAAGTCTTGGTCAAGAGCACTGATGAAAAGAGAACAGGATTCTTGCTGTGTTTATGAGTGGCTCAAGACAGCTTTAATGCACATCAATCACAGGTAGGCAGCGTGCTCTGGTCCGTGCCCCCGACTCTCAGTGTGACCTTTTGTGAGTCACCAGACGGCTTTCAGGCTCGGTTACTCAGCTGAAAACAAAGCTAAGGAGCAGAAACCTCAATGAAAAACAGGCACTGCATCACTAATGAGATTTCCTGGGGAAATAAATTCCTCACCTCTACAACCACCTCTCCCGACAGCCCCCACTCTAGACTGCCACGTCCCACACATTCAAGAGAAGGTGAACAAAGTGAAGTGTTTGAGGCATGTGGTTGTGCTATCCTCTCAGCTTCAGAAGCATTTATCAGGAAGAATTCACTGTCTCACTGAAAATAGGAAAGCCGTGGCAAAAGAAATGGTCACACTATCTTGCTTTAGAAATTAGAGCACTAGCTTTGGGTTCAAAACTTCTCAATCTGCCATGGTTTGTTTAGAGACTTGGGAGAGCTAGCCAATGAATCTCTCCCCCTTTCAATTGGTTCTAAACAGTTTACAGCTGTATAACCAGTACTTTGAAATATTTCCACTCCCTCTAGGCAAAAGCATTTGTTATTGTGAAACTTTCTGCTAAAATCATAAGATCGGAGTTGCACGAAAGTATAACAGCTTCTTAGGAGGGTGGTAAAACGGGGCTGGGGATTGCGGCCTGGATTAGGAAATGCCACCAATTTCTTCAATGTCCATAGCTTCATGGTGCAGCAGGCTACCTGCGGAAGAAGGAAGCTCTGAAGGATGTGGCCGACAGAACCAATGGCACTGGAAAATGAGGCAGCACTTCTTTTTGCTTTTAAAATTGTTGGCCCCTTAGGGATTGCACTAACCCCCTAGGCCTCTATCTGGCACAGAGGGGTCTCCTTTCTGAGTCTAGGCCCCTTGGAAAGGTTCCACATGACTGAACCCCACTGAATCAGTCAGTCAATTTAGTGGCTCATAAGAAAAGCTGACGATATCATGGCTCCAAGGCAGGCTGCCACCCTAGAGCCTCAATCGTAACTAATGGGGGTTTAAAAGGGAGATCAGAAAATATCATGCAGATAAAATACAGAGATAGAAGGAAAGACCATAACCTCAATCTGCAAAATGTGATAGCTTTGTCAAAATAAAAGCCAAAGCTAAACTCTCCTGCTGCTGCACACCTCCCAGCTCGCGGGAACTGTTCACGCAGAGAGGCATTTTCTATTAGAGCAAACTCGGAAGGCAGCAGGGAGAAACTCAGCCATAATATCTGCACAACAGCCCCTCCATGCAAACACCATTCCAGTAATGGGAAATTTTAATGATTTAAAGCAGCAAGGTCACACAATATGTCCAGGCAGCCCTTGGAAAGACACTGCCTTGGCAGATATTACAGAGGAGAGCTCAGAATTGCTCTTGGTTCATTAGGCTTTGCCTGAAGGTTTTTTCTTCCACTATTAACTACAAACAAGGCTGAGGTTCTTATTACTCAGTTCCTTGTATGCAATGCAAAGAGGTGAAGGGCAGGGTTTGTAAATATGGAAAGGCAGACAGCTTAGACATGTTTTTACAATACTTGAAATATTCTGAGTCACCTTAAATATGAAAATTGCAAAAGCCTTATCAATGTTGCAGTATTTTTTTCTAACAGAACTTTTTATCTACTCGTGTACAGATAAAGGTACTATATGCACATAAATATACACACATGGGGTGGATTGATTCCCTCCCCTCCATACAGCACCACCACATCTTCTTACGGTTTGCCTCCTTCTCCCAGCTTTATGACCCCATTGAGATGGCTCTTACTGTTTTCTTCCTCGTTACATTTTGATATTTCAAAGCATGGCCTGGATCTCACTCCCATCTCCCCACTCCACATTATTAATGAATTGGAAAGCAGACATCATTAGTTTTCGGAGACCATTTCTTTTAAAATTTACAGACCCCTTCATCTGAATCCCCAGAGACAGTCTGCTGTTCTCATCTTAGAATCTTATTAGCATCATATCTTCTGTATCCTGCCATGCAAACTGCATGGCTATGCACTTTCTAGCACTTGACCCTTTTGCGGACAGAATTAATTCACTCTTTGAAGATGCAGCAGCATGCTGTTGTGCTTGTTAAAGAAAGAAAAGCCAAGCAAGGATATGGCAAAGCAAGCAAAGAAATTCTCAGTTTTAAAGCAAGCTCTTGTAAGGCAAGTTAGGTGAAGACTGGGCAGCAGAAACAAATAGCCAGTAACTATTGATGGAAACAGGCAAATTAGCTGATTAGCAGGAATCATTGGGAATTTCTGCATCCAACCACTAATGAGCATTGGGGCAAGCTCCTGATATGGACTAGATTGCAGGGCTTACTTTGTACTAGAGCCTTTTGTTCTTAGAAGGCTTAGAAGACAATTCAAACAACTAATTCTGATTTCATCAACTACATGATCTATTTCCTGAAATGTTTCAGACTCATTTACTCACTACTCACTGTGTGCCAGGTAGTGTTCTAGATGAAGGAGACACAGCAGTGAGTAGTACAACGTCCTTTCATTCACAAAGCTTTCTTTCTAGTGAATAATTAAAAAAATAAAAAGTAAACAGTTAATTAAAAATAGAACTTCAGGTAGCTATAAGTGCTATGAAGGAAAATTAAGCCATGTAAAAGAGTAGAGATTATTAAAGGGAATTATTTGAAACAGGGTGATCTATTACTTAGGAACTGACATTCAAACTGGGGCATTAATGATGTAAAATAACAAGCCCTGTGAAGATCTGGGGGATGAATGTTTCACACAGAATGTAAAGGCTTTGAGACCAGAACAAGTTTGGCATATTCAAAAATTTTAAATACAGCCAATGTGTCTGGAGTAAAGTAACATGGGAGAGAGTGGTGGGGGAAACAGGCAGTACCCCAGTACCCAAGAGAAGTAGATACTTAAAGGCCATGATAAGGAGTGTGAATTTTATTCTAGCCATGAGGAAAGCAATCAAAACGTACCTTACAATTTTGCCTAGTGTACCTTACAATCAGACTAAACTGAAGGGTGGGATGGGGTAGCAGAAAGAAAGCAAGAAAACCACATAAGAAGTTATCACAGAAATCTGAGCAAGAGATGATTATGGATTATGGTACCTTAGACTAAAATGGCAACAGTGGAGGTGGTAAGAAGTAGAGGGATTCAGGATATATTTTGAAGATAGAGCTTTGCAGTCTGTAGAGGAATCAGATGAGAGAGTGAATAGTAAGCCTTTAACTGAATGGCAGAAGACAGAAGAGGGAGCAAATTGAAAATGAAATAAAAAGCTTCAGTTTGACCAGGTTAAATTTGAGATGACCATTAAACATCCAAGTGTAGACAGAGTGAGGCTCACAGGAAGTCTGGAATGAAGATAAACATATATTTTGTTATCATAAGCTTATAGATACCATTTCAAGCCATGTAACTGGATGGTATCGCTGTAAGAGTGAGTTTAGAGAGATAAAAGGCCTAAGGATTGCTTTGGGGTACTCCAGAAAGTAGAGGCCAGGAAGAGGAAAAAGAGGCATCAAAGAAGACAGAAAAGGAGTGACCTGTGTTACAGGAGAATAACCAGAAACTACCATAAACAACAAAAACAGAGATTTGAAAAAGAAGGGAGTAATGAGCTGTAAAAAATGCCACCAAACTTTGAGTAAAATAAGAACTGAGAATTGGTTATTTGATTTGGCTGGATGAAAGTCACTGGCCACCTTGACCATAGAGTTCCATTGGATTAACAAGAACAAAAGCTTGATTGGAGGACAAAGTGGGAAATGGTGGTGAATAAAATGGAGTCAGCAAGTATAGACAACTCTATTGATGAGTTACAAAGGAGAGCAGAGAAATGGGGTGTTAGTTGGAGGATTCTATTTAGATAAAGGCTTTGTTTACATTGGGAGCAACCATAGCATGTTTGTGTACCATTAAGAACAATTATAATAGAAAAGGAAAAGGATGATGTGTAAGAGAGTATATAATTGCAGGGACCAAGGCTTTGAGGAAGAGATGGAATCCAATTCCCAAGTCAAGGCACTGGCCTTAGGAGCAGGGACATGCCATTCAGTGTAATTGCAGGGAAGGCAGAGATGATAGGTGGTAGATTTGGTTGTGGGAGGAATAGGTTCTCTTTTGATGGTTTCTAATTTCTCAATGAAATAAGACATTAAGTTATCAACTAAGACTGAGTAATACCAAGGATGTTTAAGATTTGTAGTAAAAATTTTAAATGAGACCAGTCAGTGTGATTGTATGTTTTCCTTAACCACATTTAGCTGTTCACGTAAGGATGAGAGTAGGTGAGATGTTGGATTTATCAGCTTTAGGGTTAACAGCACATATAAGGGAAAGAGGCACAAGGGGATATACATCAGGTTAATTATAGTGATGGACCATGGGATTCATTATTGGTGACATAAGAAATGATGATATGAGGAAGGAAATATGAAGTTGAATCAGTTGATGGGTAGGTACAATGTGGCTGAAGAATTGTTGGCAAATGAATTCTGAACTTTGAGTGAGCTAGAAACACTTTTAAATGGGATTCTTAAATCTAGATTTTGGATGTGGTGTGGTGGGTATCTGAGAACGGATAGAGGAAAAGATGAGTGGAAGTAAGGAGGTAAAAGAATCAGGCAGATGCTGAAGTCACCAAGAATGTTGAGAAGTGTGATGGTGGAGAAGAATACGATCGATCAAATGCTGACTACATAAATTGCTCAACCAGGAGATTGAACAAATGACCACAACAAAGGAGACACAGCAGGTACCATAATCTATTGGCATCTGATTCAAAGGATTTGGTTTTTGAGAGAAGAAGGAGGAGAAAGGGCCTGAACAGGGCAGTGAGGCAGAAGGAAGGCATCTATCCCACATAAATATCCTGAAGATATGTGAGAAGAGGCAGCCACCACTTTTAACAGAGCAGAACGAGAAGCAGGGTGCTAAGGGATAAGCAGGTTTGGGTTAGAACAAGAAGTTGAAAGGAACATTTTTGACATGAGATTAATAATAGAGGAGTTTTTTTTTTTTTTTGTCTAATGACAGACCATGAGTTCCAGAGAATATAGGAAAAGGATTTGGGAGAATAAGAAGAGATGAGAAACTGGGTCAGATTTGGAGATGTACCGAACCACAGAGGGATAAGCACACAGGTCTGATGATGACCTTAGAGCTGCACTGTCCAATATGATAGTCACTAGCAAATATGTGCCTATTGAGCCCTTTAAATGTATCTGACCCAAATTAAGAGGTACTCTAAAACATATATTGGATTTTGAAGGCAGTACAAAAAAGAATGTAAAGTTTCTTATTAATAATTTGTCAGTGCTTGCTTCAGCAGCACATATGCTAAAATTGGAAGAACACAGAGATTCGTATGATTAGCATGGCCCCTGTGCAAGGATGACACACAAATTTGTGAAGAATTCCATATTTTTTGCTATTATTAAAAAGTCAAAAAATAACAGATGCTGGCAAGGTTGTGGAGAAAAAGGAATGCTTTTACACTGTTGGTAGGAGTGTAAATTAGTTCAACCATTGTGGAAGACAGTGTGGTGATTCTTCGAAGACCTAAAGACTACTGTTTGATCCAGCAATCCCATTACTGGGTATATACCCAAAGGATTATAAATTGTTCTATTATAAAGACTCATGAACGTGTATGTTCATTGCAGCACTATTCACAGTAGCAAACACAAGGAATCAACCCAAATGCCCATCAATGATAGGCTGGATAAAGAAAATGTGGTACATAGACACCTGGAATATTCTGCAGTCACAAAAAAGAATGACACCAGGTCCTTTGCAGGGTTGTGGATGGAGCTGGAGGCCATTATCCCTAGCAAACTAACGCACAGAAAATCAAAATATCACATGTTCTCACATATACGTGGGCGCTAAATGATGACAACACACAGACACATAGAGGGGAACAACACACACTGGGACCTACTGGACGGTAGAGGGTGGGAGGAGGGAGAGAAGCAGGAAAAATAACTAATGGGTGCTAGGCTTAATACCTGGGTGATGAAATCATCTGTACAACCAACCTCCGTGACACAAGTTGACCTACGTAACAAACCTGCATATCAGGTACATGTACCCTTGAACTTAAAATAGAAGTGAAAAAATAAATAATTTTTACATTAATTGTTTAATGTTTTTGATATTTTCACTTAAAGAAATGTTACTAAAATTGATTTCACTTTTTAAAAACTATTTTAAATGTGGCTACTAGAAAATTTTAAATTATATTTCTACTGCACAGTGCTGCCTTAGAAGCTTTTATTTCTGGTGGTGACCTAACAGGGATGTTTAGCAAGTTTGGGATTAGACCTGATAGATTTTTAGAGGAGGGTAGGCCATCAATTCCAGTTATGGTCATCTTCTTTGGAGTGATCTTTTCAATCCTTGCTTTTTCAGTATGGTTCTTAGACTAGTAGCATTGGGAGCTTCTTAAGTATGCAAAATCTCAGGTTCTGTCCTTTATCTACAGAACCAGAATCTGCATTTTAACAAGATTCCCAGGTGAGTACTATGCACATTAAACATTGAGAAGCATTGCTTGGGGCATTTTCAAGTGGTAAGGCTGATGAAGATGAGGCCAGGGAAGGGAAAGGGTACCAGAAACACCTTGCTGGGTGAGAAGTGGTCTTACCAGTGGGTAATTTCCAGTCCATAGGAGAAGCATTCAAATCTGGGAGAGCAATGAAGTGTTCAGAGCTGTACTCTCTAATATGGTAGCCATTGGCCACATGTGGCTACTTAACACTGGAAATGTGGCTGGTGTGACTTGAGATGTGCTGTAAGTGTAAGATGCACATCAGGTTTTAAAGACTTACTATGAATAAGAGAAAGTAAAATATCTCATTAATAAATTTATAATGTTGACAACATGTTGATATAATATTTGGAATATATTGAGTTAAACAAAATATATTGTTAAAATGAATTTCACCTTTTTTTAAAGGTAGCTTTTAGAAAATTTAAAATTTGTATGTGGCTTCCATTACATTTCTATTCGAGAGCACTTCTCTAGACCATACTGGAAGAGTCACGCCTCCAAGACTCTCCCATACAGACATACTGTGTAGCAGGGGTTCACAAACAATGGCCACTACCTATTTGTTTAAATAAAGTTATATTGGAATACAGCCAGGTTTATTATTTCACATCGTCTATGACTACTTTCATGCTATAACAACAGAGTTGAGTA
The DNA here is from genome assembly GCF_024542745.1 of Macaca thibetana thibetana. NCBI lineage: Eukaryota > Metazoa > Chordata > Mammalia > Primates > Cercopithecidae > Macaca > Macaca thibetana. The sequence goes on along the minus strand of NC_065597.1, from coordinate 15,097,099 downwards.
GCTGTGACACAGAATGTATGCTCACAAAGCCTAAAATTGTTATTATCTAGCTTTTTACAGAGAAAGTTTGCTGAACCTTGCCATAGAGGGAAGATGAAGAGGCCCCATTGTTTTCTAATTCAGGATGGTTCAGGATTCACTTTCAGATTGCATACAAAGCCTTTGTTTACAGAAATGTGTGACTATATCTAGAAAAATATTCTCATAGTAGTTGAAAATCAGAATTAGAATCTTTACCTTTTATAATTGTGTATTTAATTGCGCTATTCTTTTATATTATTGAAAGCATAATTCTGTTCCCACTTTAAAATGCTTTTAATAGGGAATACGCTTCAGAATCTATGAGGCTTCATTTAGTAGTTTGGATTCTAATTGCAGCCAGATACTATTAAGTTTTCAATCATTTTAACTGATTTATTTTTCTTTCTTTCTTTTTTTTTTTTTTGAGACGGAGTCTCGCTCTGTCGCCCAGCTGGAGTGCAGTGGCGCGATCTCGGCTCATTGCAAGCTCTGCCTCCCGGGTTTACGCCATTCTCCTGCCTCAGCCTCCCGAGTAGCTGGGACTACAGGCACCTGACACCACGCCGGGCTAATTTTTTGTATTTTTAGTAGAGACAGGGTTTCACCGTGTTAGCCAGGATGGTCACCATCTCCTGACCTCATGATCCGCCCGCCTCGGCCTCCCAAAGTGCTGGGATTACAGGCCCGAGCCACCACGCCCAGCTATTTTTCTTTTATTCTCCTATTGCACATTGAGTAATTACTTAATAATATGGTACCAAATGCTAAGATGCATACCAACTTTGAATATGATGAAACAGATTCAAGTTAATTTTTTGACTAGTAATTATGTGCCCCTTTATAATGTGGAAAGGAATAAACTTATTAAGATTATTATTGCTTATCATGATTGTTCTTCCATCTCCATTTCTGCTATACTTCTCTAGCTCAGGCCTTTAGTAACTCCTGTGTTTTATACCAACATACTCCCCAGATGGGTTTCCCTTTCTTAAATTTATTTTCCTCTGTAACCAATTCTCCTCGCCATTTCTAGGCTAGTATTTTTAAAACACTACTTTAATATTCAAAATTCTCTGATAAAAAATTCTCAAGACCTACAGAATTTTAAAACCCTTCTGCCAAGTTCATAAACTGACCTTAGACAATCTTGTAATCTTATTTCCCATTAATAATCTCCATTCTTCTGCATCTCCATTCTGCCATAGATACAGATCTTAATTTCTCAAACTGGTTCTTTCTTTCACTTTCTTCCAGAATAGATTTTGTTAAGGTTATTGTCTTTAGTCTAGACTGTAACAATCACTTATAACAAATCTCACAGTTATCTCTATTCTCTCACTGCTTCAATGCAGAAACCATACAGCTGCTGTAGAATTTTCCTAAATCATAAACCTAGCTAGGTCATTACTCTGCCTAAAGTTCTTCAACAGTAACTCATTGCCCTACACTTATGTTTCTTAATCTTTCTCTTTTTTTTTGTAGATCTCTGAGATTCTGAGGTCAGCCATAAAATGCATATAAGAATGAATGCACATAGTTTTTACATCTAGGTTGTAAAAAGTCACGGGTGGCCTTTGCCCTGTGGTAACGAGAAAACAAACAAAATAAAAATCATACTAATGTAGGGTACTCTTAAAGACTGGTGGGTGCAAAGTCGTTTTGATGAACTCATTTCTAGAAAAAGGAACCCTTCGAAGGTAAGCAGAAAGAAAAATCCTATAAAAGATGAAAAGATTTTTTGGAGTCAAAAGGTAATCAGTCAAGCTAATAGCAATAGTGAGGGCTGACGGGGGCAGACTGAAAGTCTGGAGGAGCCCCATACATACCAATAATTTAGTTGGCATAATAATCCTTTCTCTACCCCAAATTTTGCTGAGAAAGCAACAGTGAAGGCAGGCTTAAAAGAGTGAAGAATTTGAATAATCTTTTACACTCTTAGGGTGCCTGGAACCTAGTGCCATAGAGCTCTAGTGAAGCTAAATACAAAGAATGGAAAATAGGTGAAATTACAGGCCAACCTCCTCTAAGCTCAAATACTGATAAAATAAGAGGGATTAGTTTCTCAGTGGAGGCAGCCTGGGAGATGAAGGACTGAGCGATCAGAGGTGAGATTAATTTTTATTAAGGCTGTAGCTCACTCACAGATTAACTTGACCCCTCAAAAAGTTTAAGTTCTGTCACCTCTCATTTTAGATGCCAGACGTAAGAAACAGTTTACCCTTTTGGGGGAAAACTGAAACAAAACAAAGCAAAGCATGCTTAAGTCTCCCCATGCTTTGTCTATACACAATGTTTGGCATATAAGAAAATATCATGACTCATGTAAAGAAGCAAGAAAACGTGATGCACAATCAAGAGAAAAAAGCATTCACAAACAGATTGATGCCTCAGATAGTATAATAAGCGAATCAGCACTTTGAAGTCAATATAAATATGTTCAAAAGTTTGGAGCACAAAATGGGCAGAATTTATGAACAGAAAGGTAATTTCAACAGAGAAACTGAAATTTCAAAAAGAATCAAATGAAAATTCTAGAACTAAAAATAAAATATCTGATATAAAAAACATATTGGATGTATTTAACAGCAGACTGGACACTGCAGGAGAAAGAATGAGGGAATTTGAAGATAGGCCAAGATAAATTATCCAAACCGAGGCAAATAAAAAATAAAAAAAATAAAAACAGCCACAATGAACAAAGCAACATATGTAATTGAAGTCCCAGAAAGGAAACAATGACAAGAAATATGGTTGATTCCTTGAGAAACAATGAAAACCAGGAAAAGATGGAATTATATTTTTTAAGTGCTAACAGAAGAAAATTGTCAATTTAGAATTTGATAGCCAGTGAAAAGAGCTTTCAAAATGGAGGCAAAATAAAAATATTTTCAGATCAACAAAAGCTGAGACAATCTATTAAGAGCAAACCTACAGTATAAGAAATGCTAAAAGAAGTTTTTCAGCTTGAAAGAAAATGATACTAAATAGAAACTCCAACCTATAGGAAGGAATGAAGAGCACTGAAAATGGTAAAAATAAATAAATAAAATAAAAAGCAGGTAAATAGAAAAGAATGCTTTTTTCTACTTCCTTTAATAGAAAAATGATTTTTGAAAGCAAAAATAATACTTTCACATATAGTTTTAAAGTACAGTAAAATATGTAACAAAATAGCACCAGGTATAGAAGGGGATAAATAAAATTATAACATTAAAGCTTATTTATTTATTTATTTTTAGACGGAGTCTCGCTCTGTTGCCAGGCTGGAGCACAGTGGCACGATCTCGGCTCACTGCAATCTCTGCTTCCCGGGTTCAAGCGATTCCCCTGCCTCAGTCTCCAGAGTAGCTGGGACTACAGGCGTGCACCACTACGCCTGGCTAATTCTTTTGTATTTTAGTAGAGATGGGTTTTACCATGTTGGCCAGGATGGTGTCAATCTCCTGACCTCATGATCAGCCCACCTCGGCCTCCTAAAGTGCTGGGATTACAGACGTGAGCCACCATGCCCGGCCAACATTAAAGCTTTTAAATTTACATGTGAATTAGTATAATAACTCAAGATCAACTTTGATGAGTTAATAATGCATATTATAGTCCACACATATCCAGTAAGTAACACACTTATAAAAAAACAAACATGTGGATCAACGAAAAAATCCAAAGGGAAATTAGGAATTATTTTGAACTGGATAAAAAGGAAAGAATAACTTATCTAAACTTGTGGAATATCTCTAAAGTAGTACTTAAGAGAAAATTTATAGCATAAAATGTTTATATTAGAAAAAAATAAAGGTCTTAAACTAAGGACCTCAGACTCCTTAAGAAAAAAGAAAAAAAGTAGCAAATATGACCCAATATGAACAGAAGAAAAGAGCTGACAGCAATCAGAGCAGAATTCAATGAAGTAGGAGAAAAGAAAAACAATAGAGAAAATGAAAAGTCCAAACGCCAGTTAGTTGAAGAGATCAATAAACTTGATAAATGTATACCTAGGCTAACCAGGAAGAAAAGAGAGAAAACACAAACTACCAAAATCAGTAATGTAAAAGGGAACATCACTACACATTCCACATAAAAAGACTAGTAAGGGGATATAATTTTTAAAAACTTTATAGTCATAAATGCAACAATTGAAGTCAAATGTAAAAATTCCTGAAAAAAACACAAACTAGCAAAATTCCCTCAAGAAGAAATACAGAACTCAAAAGCCCTATTGAAGAGATCATATTTGATTTGAATGTCTTCCCCAAAGAAAACTCTAGGTTCAAATTACTTCACTGGAGAATTTTATCAAACATTTAAGTAAGCAATACTAATTCTACATAAACTTTTCAGAAAATTGAAGAGGAGCGACCACTTCCAAACTCACTCTATGAAATGAGGATTACCTTGGAAATTACAAGGATTACAAACCTGAGAAGGACATTAGAAGAAAAGAAAACTACTAACCAGTATTCCTCATGGATGTAGATGTAAATATTCAAAACAAAATTTAATCAAACTGCATCTAATAATAAATAAAAAGATGACACAAATTACCTACTGGGTCTATAGCAGAAATGCAAGGTTTGGTGCAACCAGCATTGGAGTATGTAAATACAAATGCTTGTCAACTTATGATGGGGTTGTGTGCTGATAAAGTTCAACATAAGTTGAAAATAAGGCAAGTTGAAAATGCATCTAACTAACCAAGCATCATAGCTTAGCCTAGCCTATCTTAAATGTGCTCAGAACACTTACATTAGGCTGTATTATGCAAAAACATCTAACACAAAGCCTATTTTATAATAAAGTATTGAATATCTCATGTAACTTACTAAATACTGTACAAAACGTAAAAAACAGATTGGTTTTTTACTTAGGCACTCACAGTATGGTTTCTACTGAATCACTTTTACCCAATCATAAAGTCAAAAAATTGTAAGTTAAGCCATCTTAGATCAAGGACTGTTTATATATAAAGCAAATATATAAAGAGAGAAAGAGACAAGGTTACCACAATAGTAGGGGACTTAGCCCACTTTCAATAATATATAGAACAGAAAATCAATAAGGAAACAGCTGATGTGAGTAACACTATAGACCAAAAGGACCTTATAAACATTTACAGAACATTTCATCCAGGATCAACAGAATACACATTCTTCTCAAGTGCACATTGACCACTCTCTAAGAAGGTCATGTGTTGGGCTACAAGTCTTAAAAATTTTAAGATTGAAATCATATGAAGTTTCTTTTCCAGCCCCAATGGTATGATTGGAAATCAAAAACAGGAGTAACATGGAAATATTTACAAATATGTGGAAATTAAACCACACACTCACGATCAAAGGGTCAAAGAAAAAATCAAAAGGGAAATCAAAAAGTATGTTGAGACAAACAAAAATGAAACCCAACTATCAAAACTTATGGTATGCAGCAAAAACAGTTTTGAGAGGTAAGCTTATTATGATAAATGCCTACATTAAGAAAAATGAAAGATCACAATAAACAACCTATGGTTATACCCAAGAAACTAGAAAAGAAAACAAATTAGGTCTAAAGTCAGCAGAAGCAAGGAAATAACAAAGATAACAGAAGAAATAAATGAAAGAGACCAGAAAAACAATAGAATAAAAGATCAATAAAACCAAGAGCTGTTTTCTGAAACAATAATGAAATAATTTTTTTTCTGCTTATAGCAAGCTTTATGCACAACTGTCAAAAGCTGGAAGCAACCAAGACGTCTTTCAATGTGTGAATAGACACAGAAACTATGGTACATTTACAATATGGAATATTACTCAGCAACAAAAAGAAATGAGTTATTAAAGTACAAAAATACATGGAAGAGCTTTAAAAACACATTGTCAAGTGAAAGAAATCAGTCTTAAAAGCCTACATATATATGACTCCAATTTACATGTAGTAAAATTCACATATCTTAAATGTAGAGTATACATCTATTACTTAACACAGTAATCAAGATTTAGAACATCTCCATTCCCTGCTACCCCAAACTTTCTTTAACTCCTTTTCAGGCAATAGTCTCCCTCAGAGCACCTGTTGTTGTATCACCAGAGATTAATTTTGCCTGTTCTTGAACCTCATATGAATAGAATCATTACTATTAATTTTTGTGTATGTTGACTCTGTAAGTGTATACTTTGTTAACTTTAATAAGTGTACACTTTCTTATTAGTTCTAATTGTTTAGGAAGTTCAGGAAAACAATGACGTTCCCAAAATTAATACTTTCGTCTTCTTTCATACATTTTAACTCTTATTTTTGGTTTATATCCCATTGCATTGATTTGAATGAAAACTGATAAGCCTTTAGAAGAGTAACTAAAGAAGAGAGAAGATTCAAAATTATGAATGAAAGAAGAGACATTACTACTGATACCACAGAAATATGAAGGATCTAAGAAAGTACTATGAACAATTACAGAAGGAATTAAAATAAAAACTTATGAGACCATTTTGCAGACCTCTATACAAATAAATTTCAAAATTTAGATGAAATGAATAATTACTTAGATACACATAGTAGAATTAGCTAAAACAGACCAATATTCATAGAAGAAATAGTATGTTTTTAAGGAACTACCCCACAAAAAATCACCAAGCTCACATGTTTTCACGTAGGAATTCTACAAATCCTTTAAAGACCTTTAAATATTTATAAGATCCCAGTGGTCTGTAAATTATTCCAAGGCACTGAAAAGGAAGGAAACTTTCTAATTCCTTTTATCTAAGCCAGACAAACACAGGTTGAGTATCCCTTATCCAAAATGCTTAGGACCAGAAGTGTTTCAGGTTTGTTTTTTTTCAGGTTTTGTAATGTTTGAATATACACAATAAGATATCTTGGGGATGGAACCCAAGTCTAAACATAAAATTCATTTATGTTTTATATACACCTAATACACATAGCCTGAAGGTAATTTTATATAACACTTTAAATAACTTTATGTATGAAACAAAGTTTTCACTGCACTTTGACTGTGATCTGTCACATGAAGTAAGTGTGGAGATTTCTTCTCGTGACATCATGTTAGTACTCAAAAAAGTCAAGACTTTGGAGCATTTCAGATTCTGGACTTTGGAATTAGAGATGCTTAAACTGTGTAGTACAAAAAGAGAGAAAAGTGGTCCAGTGTCCATATCCAATGAATACTGATGCAAAAATTTGAAACTATACATTAGCAAACCAAAACTAACACCACATTAACCACATTAAGAAAAGAATACTCCATGATCAAATGGGATTTATTACAGAAATGCAAGGCTGATTCAATAAAAAGAAATCCATTAATACCATATGCCATATTTGCAAGTAAAAGATCATATGATTACCTCCAGAGATTGTGGAAGCTTTGACAAAATTCAACATCGATTCATTAGAAAAACACTCAAGAATATAGAGAATATATTCTTGAATATAGAATATATTGTAACCATGATAAAACTTATATACCTAATCTAAAAGTCATTATTTTATGATGGGAAAATACTAGAGACATTTTCACTACGATGAGAACAAAGTAAGAAGACCACTACCTTTATTATATTAAACATTGTACTAGAGGTATTAGCTAATGCAATTAGACAAGAAAAGTCAATTAGAGGCATAGGAATAAATAAAGAAGTAAGACTATTTCTATATGCAAATAATGATAGTATATACCTGGGTAATCTCGGAAAAAATAAATAATAAAACTAAATCAAACAATAAAAGAGTTCAGTGAGGTAACGAGATTTAAAGTTAGCAGAGAAAATCAATAGCCCTTATATACAAATAATAAACAGAAGACATAATAGTAGAGAAAGCCTCATTTACAGTATCAATAAAGAATACTAAATGCTTATAAGTAAGTTTAACAATAAATGTGCAAAACTTCATAGAAAAAAATGTTAAAACACTCCCCCAAAGACTCCAAAGGAGACTTTTGGGAAAAAGTAGAACAAATGGAAATATATCACTTATTCTTGGATAGGGCAACTCAGCATTACAGAAATGCCATTTCTCCCTAGGTCGATTTATAAATTAAATGTAATCCCAGTAAGATATCAGCAAGCAATTTTATGGAATTAGATAAGTTGATACTAAATTTCATATGCAAAAACAAACATGCAAGAATAGTCCTGGAAACAATGAAATGGAAAATGTATGGGAGGCCACTATTCCTATCAGATATTATAATCTACTGCAAATCTGTCAACTTCCATGGGTTTTTATGTAAATTTCATTGAATTTATTGGTTAATTTTGGAAGAAATTAAATCTTTACAATATTAAGCATTTCCATTTGTGAACATGGTATATGCCACTGCATTCCTAAAGTATAATATAGCTATTATACTAATATATAATATAATATAGCTATTATATTATAATAATTATGCTAAAGTGTTTTTAAAAATGCTTTTTTGTTGGCCAGGCATGGTGGCTAATGCCTGTAATCCCAGCACTTTGGGAGGCCAAGGTAGGTGGATCACTTGAGGTCAGGAGTTTGAGACCAGCCTGGCCAACATGGCGAAACCTGTCTCTACTAAAAATGCAAAAATTAGCCGGGCATGGTGGTGTGCATCTGTAATCCCAGCTACTCAGGAGGCTGAGGTAGGAGAATAGCTTGAACCGAAGAGGCGGCTGTAGTGAGCTGAGATCACTCCACTGCACACCAGCCTAGGCAACAGAGCAAGATTCCATCTTCTTATTATTGTCTCATATAGTTAAAAATTATTTAGATTTACCTATATGTCATTTTCTTTGCTCAGCATTGCTCCTTCCCTTATCCGCTTTGCTTCTGAGTTCTTTTTCTGAAGAACATTATTTTTTTTCCAGTGAAAGTACATAAAACTCTCAGTTTTGTCTGGAAATACAATGTTTAAAATCCTCCCACTTGAATAATTTAGTATAGAATCTCAGGTTGACAGTTTTAATTCTTTTCCTCATTGGAAAACAAATTTCCTCAATGGAGCCACTACTCCATTGCCCTCTCACTTCTGTTGTTGCTATTGAGAAATCTGCTGTAAATCTTATTATTCCTTTTTCACTAATGTCTTTTTAAATTCTCTGGTCACTTAAAAAGTTTTCTTTTTGTCTTTGCTATTCTGAAGTTTCACTATAAGGTATCTTGGAGTAGGTTATTACACTCAGGTTTTGTGATGTAACCTGAATCTGAAGACTCACAGCTTTCATCTGTTCTGAAAAATTGTCATTCTCTTTCTATTAGCTCTCTCTATTTGTTCTAATATATCTCTAGATAACTTTTATTGGCTGTTTGAGGAGCTTAATTCTGCTATTATGTTTAGTAATTGCCATTTATTATGGATTGTTTCTTTTAGTGTTATAAAATATTGACTAAAGAGCTAATCCTCAATGGGTTTTATCTGTAAAATGTCCTTCCAAAGAATTTTGTATTAGTTCTTTCAAGGGGTTTTAATGTTCCATGACAACTTCTTATGTTATTTTTTGGCCTACAGAATTACCCGAACCATGCAGGTCCTATAAATAATACGTTCCCCAAACTCATATATAGCTGATCATTATTACTCTCAATTTAAAGAAAAAACCATCTTTTTTAAACACTGAAAGACTGACAAGCTTCCTTGTCATTTCCCTGTGTAGTCAAGGATTTAAAGGTGCTGGTTTTATAAGGAGGGAGTGAAAAGCAAGTGGTAGCTCAGTTCTTGGCCTATGTGAGCTCAAGGTCTCATTCTCTGTTCACTCATGGGTGTTAAATCAAGCTTCCAGATTTCCAAGACTAATAATCTCTGTCTCTTATCAGGTCCAACATCTCGGGTGAGCCACAGACTTGGTACACGTGTTTATCACTCTGATTATAAGTTTCTAGGTCATTTCTGACCCCTGTATATATATATTTTTCATTTTTCTAGAAGGTCAGCCATATATTCCAAAGGAAATATATTCTATGTTATATGTACCATTTCTAGGTCATTATAGCAGGTTGTCTTTTAGGTGAGCTAGTCTATCCCACTATCAGAAGCCCCGTCAGCCTGTGCTTGATTTTTTAACTACGTCTACTTCCAAACCCACATTCTCTGCTCTAGTCAGACTTTTCTTCTATCTAGCCCATTAATACATCATACTCTTTAATACTTTTATGCTTTTGCTCATGCTATTTTCTGAGTTATCATACCCACCCTCTCCATTGCCTGCCCAATTCTAGCCTTTAAGAGTCAGCTTAACCTGTATTTCCTCCATGGTTCCTGTATCTCTGGTCACTGTCACCTTCCTTCTCCCCCAACTTCTCCTAGAGTTACAGTCTGCACTTAATCCTGAGTTACATGTAGTCTTCTGTTATTTGCTTTTGTTTCTTGGCTCTTATTTCACACACACAATTTCAGGAAACTGAATCTGAAGAAACCTTGTGCTGCTTAAAGCATCAAAGAGTCTGGTATTTAATGTCTGTTATCATTCCTTTAACATGCTGACTATAATCAACAGCAATTTAGAAAATTTATAATTTGTGCAGACCTCTACTTTGACAATATATAAAGATTTTTTTCTGTTTTATTCATGAAAGACAAGTTATGTTGCCCCCAAGCACCAGAACATTCCTTGTGTAATCCACTCTGAGACCTGCAGTGGGACTCATTCCCAGGGTATTAATCAGCTTTGGAACAGGCAGTACTCATGCCAGATACAGACTGGCAGGAAGCTGATGAGGCAGCACAATGAATGATCTACCATAAAGGCCATAGGCAAGAGGTAGCCATTAGTCCAGAGCTCGGTAATGCACTCTTCAAGTACATTACCCACCAATCCATCAGGCAACCTGCTACAGGACCGAGAGATTCCATCACTTTTAAATCTGTAATGCGATGGCTGCCAGCCTGCTCTACATGCCCTAGGTTACAAGGGCACAGTAGTGTGGGAGGAAGGCAATTCATTTGGTGTCATAGCCAGTATTTTTTCTATTCTTTCTTCTGTGTGTACTTAAGAAATGGGCCTTCCATTATCCATAGATTAATAGTGGAGCAAATGCTCTGGTGTCTCTATTAGCATTAACTACTGACAGATATTTTTCTAGTGTCTAATTGGCAGAATTTTCATTAGCTAAAACAAAAAAAATACTTGTATAGGAAAATAGATCTTATTTTTTAATTCTAAAATATGGGTACATAAATTTCTGCTAAAAGAGACTATCAAAATGAACTCAACTTAGTAAATAAAAATAAAGACACAGAAACATAAATATGCCAAAACTTAGTTATAATCAAGAGTGGCACTTTTATTTTTATTTTTATTTTTGAGACGGCCTCTTGTTGCCCAGGCTGGAATGCAATGGTGCAATCTTGGATCACTGCAACCTCCACCTCCGGAGTTCAAGCAATTCTCCTGCCTCAGCCTCCTGAGTAGCTGGGATTACAGGCATGCGCCACCACGCCCAGCTAATTTTATACTTTTAGTAGAGATGGAGTTTATCCATGTTGGTCAGGCCAGTCTCGAACTCCCGACCTCAGGTGTTCGAGGTCTTTCCAGATTGCTGTGATTACAGGCATGAGCCACTGCGCCTGGCCTTTTTTTTCTATTCAGGTAGCATTTACCAAATTTGGAGGATTTCTGTGCATATGCCATAATTATAACTGTAAGTGAAGGTTTAGGCAAAGAAAGTGATTATGTTAACTACAATAAATTTTTTCCATTTGTAATAAACAAAGATATGCAATTAAACAAACTATAGCCATATATAAAAAGAGAGGCTGTATGTTTAACTTGATTATGGTAGGCTTATTATTTATCCTGATATTACACTGTTCCCACTTTTTTCGTGTTACAATATCTTTTATGACTATATTTGATTATAATTTTTGAACGTTCTCGCTTGGTAACATGTGTCGGCAAATCTGTTGGTGTACTCGCTTTTCCAAGTAGCTTATAAGATCCAAAGATGTGAGACGCACTGATCCAGAACATTCAGTGAGTATAGTGAGGGGAAGGAAAGGTATTGCCTCTACAGCAGTTATGTTTTGATGGCCTCTTGAGAACCGAAGCCTGTGTGAGTTCCCTGTGGCGATAAGCAGATGGGGAAGGAGAGAATTAGCAATGAGGAATTCTTGCTCACGAAAGGTATGAGGATCACCTGCTCTCTGTCCCTCCTGGCAGAGGTGACTATACTGTCACACGATGTCCTATATCAGTGCTTTCTCAGCCTATGCATGAAAATCAGCAGCAAATATTTAAATACACATAGGTCATAATAATGGTTAATATTAACTTAACAGGTACTAAGTGGTTTTTAGGTTTTTTACTTTTGGTAACTGATTCAATCTTTACAATAGCCCTTCAAGGTTGTTATGCCTTTTTAGAGATGAGAAAGCTCAGAGGATTTAAGCAACTTATAAAATCACGAGTATGAATTTGAGTCCAGGTAGTCTGGCCTCAGAGCATGTACTCTTTCTTAACCACTACTTTATACTGTCTCCCATATCTAGATTGCTGTGTTCAGTAGGCCTGGCATAAGGCTCAGGAATCTGTGGATTTTAAAAGCTCTATACGTAGCTCTAGTGCATAGCCACGGTTAAGGACCACACGTGTAGTGTTAGTTGCTTAGCCTTTTCTTCCTAGAGCATGGCTCCCTGGAATTGGGCTTATACTCTCATTTTATGCCACAGGAAATCCCTTAGTGTAATCCCACTGTCACGGACAACATTCTTTCAAATCATAACCTAAATTGGTATATCCTACACAGCTCAGCTCTGAGCATCATAGCTAAGCAAAAACAGAGACTACTACAATAATGGGGGAATATTAATCACAAAAAATAAGGATTAGTTTAAGAAAACAAGGATATCAATTTTTAGAAGAAATTACTTAGGGGCAGATATGATGGCCCTATTCAAATATCTAGAAGAACAGACTATGCTAAGGTCCTTCAGTATGTAATTAGGCTCTGTGTAAATTAAGAAAGAGTCTGTAATGTCTAATGGAAGAAATAATTGTTTAGAGTGAGATGTGCTCAAAGACAGAACTGGTTACTCCAGAAAATTCTGATTCCCTGTCATTAAAGGTCAGAGTGATATTTGGTGTCACTGTTGTAGAGGTTTCAAGCAATAAATGTTGGTTAGAATCCCATTTAGGGTTCACTAAAACCTCCAATGTCTTTTTTTGACTGGTTAATGTCCATGCAGTAGATGTCAGAGTTTAATATTTTTTAATATTGCCTGCAGACTATGGGCATTCATTCAATTAAGCAAGCATATTTTGAGTATATGTCCAGACACTAAATTAAAGAAACAAAGAAAGGTAAATGACACATGGCCCCATCCTTACATCTAGTGGGGTATACATATACACAATAAATTCAGGTCAAACCATATGACATTGCTGACATTCAACCATTTTTTTTTTACCTAGAAAAAAATGGTGATTTCATATGGTTCACCATAACATAATTAATAATTGTTATCACAAAATATTTAAAAATGCTATAGGAACACAGATAAGTGAATTTAATCTATCAGAACAAGTCTATGTGCAGAATGGAATTCCTGGAAAATTTTTGAAAAGTGGACATAATATTCGAGCTGTATTAAAAGTATAAGCAAGAAAATTTCAAGTAAACATATAGGGAAGAGTTTTCCAGAGAGATGAAAGAGAATGACGAAAAGGATGGAGAAATGGGAAGCATTTATGATTTAGGATTAAAAGGACAGAATTTCTCCCATAGTACTAATAATCTGTAACAGAGCTGACATTCTTTTTTTTTTTTCCTATCCTTGTGTATCCTTTATACCCTTTACTGAGAGGCTTTTAGATATGTATCAATACTGCAAAATAGTAGGAAGGCTCTAGTAGATACAAATATAGCAGTACTCTCTCCATGACCATACATTTTATGTTGACGAGGTAGAAGAATGCATATAGTTGTGTAAAGGGCATATGAGGTAGTTGTTAATGGCATGAGTATCAGAGAAAAGCTGGGTGTGGGTTCCAGTGATATCACTTACTAATAGTGGGTCATGGGTAAGTTATTTAGCCTTTCTGGCCTCAGTTTCCTCATCTATAAAATGCATATAGCCATAGTATCTTTATCTCCCATGCTAGAGCTTGTCTATTTATTTTATTAGAAAAACAAAAGTGATTATACTTTATGCTCTCATTCCTTTCTGGAGAAAATAAAACATTTAAAAATAAAAATATATTTTTTTCCTTCAAGAAAATTGTTCATCTCTTTTCAACAAAGTGGGACAAGTGAGAGTTTTCAAATAGAAAACCTTCTCCTTGAAGCTTCTGGGCTACTTAACATTAGAAAAGTTGGCTCTTTCAATACCAAATGCACTAAGCCAGTATTTATGAGGAGTCCAGGAATTTTGTTCTAGGAGGAAAAAAAATCTTCTTGCAAAGAAACAACTAAACATTCTGGATAAAAGATTTACAACATCCTTTTAAATATATAGCTGAGTTCACAATAAAGAAAGGAAAATCCTTAGAGGCAAAGAACTAAGCAGAAGCATGAATTCAGAGAGGTAAACAAGCTAAAGCCAGAGGCTGCCCTGAGGGCAACTGCCAATTCCCCAGAAACCTAAAGCATCTTATTTGTGTAGCTGGAATGCAAACCCCAACTTAAAATCAGGATTCTGGAAGAGATACACCTTCCCCGAAAGAGTAACCTACAAATTCTGCCCTGCAAATGGAGAAACAGTAAAAATTCTGTTCAGTCTTGGGTATGGTTGGAACAGGCAAAAAGTCTCTCTTCCTAATACTCTTAATAGGGGCACATGTAATTGATAATCCAAACAAGGATTCTCCTGACAGTAGAAGAGGACATTATTAATAATAAGGACAAAGGGCATTAACTAGGACTGTCTTGAGCAAAGCAGGATGTATGAACACTCTAATTTATAACCACAGGTTAGTTGCCAGGTTGGCATGGGGATTGAAATCAGGCCATCTATGTAGGTTAAAAAATATCCAAGCTTAGAAATTAAAGTGATCCTCAGTTCGTAGTTCTTTCTAGGCACTCAGCAGTGAAAAAAAATGCAAATCCATTCTAGGAAAATGCATCCTTAACCCTGAACTCATAGAATTTGCTCAGATTTTAAGTTTACATGATCTTATGATAGAAAAGACAAAGAAAAGTCATAAAAAGCCCACGAGTAAACAAGATTCTATGAGCAAAAGCAAACAGAAATAACAGGGAAAAAATCTAATGAAGAAACACGGTATTTCAAATATTTGGATCACATAATTTAGAATATAAAATAAGTATGTTTAACATGTATAAAGATGCAAGGAGGGAATAGAAATATGAGCCAGAAAAAAGGGACTACAAAATATAAACAGGCAGATTTTTAAATAAAGATTCAACTAAATTGCTTATGAAAAATAATTAAAATTTAAAATTCAATAGATAACTAAAACATCAGATTTGACATAGACAAAGAGAGAATTAGTGAACTAGAAGATAAAACTAAAGAAATTAGCCAGAATAAAGCATACAGAAACACAGAGATGAAAAATACGTGAAAGAAATGATAATGCATGGAGGGGACAATGAAAAAATCTAATATATTCTTAGCTTTAGAAGAAGTGATAATACAGAAAATAAGAGACAATATTCAAGGAGATAATTACTGTGAATTTTCAAGAAATTTTGGAATGCATGAGTCATTAGAATCAGGAAGCATAATAATCTCAAGCAGGATAAATATAAAGAAATCCACAATTACACCATACCTCATCAGAGTGAATCTTCAAAACACCAAACATGATGAGAAAATCTTGAGAGCAGTCAGAGAGAATGACAATTCACCATGAGAGAAACAGCATTGATATCTGATTTCTCAATGGCAACAATGAAAACTGGAAACTAGAATATAATATATTTAAATTACTGAGAGGAAATAATTTACAATCTATAATTGTATTCCCAGAAAATTATCTTTAGAGTCTGAGGTTAAAATAAACACATTTCAGATAAAAACAAAGTTTACGAGCAACAGACCCTCACTGAAGAATTCTTAAGGGCTGTACCTCAGGAAGAAGGTAAATGATCCCAGAAAGAAGGTATGTGCTGCAATAAGAAATGGCAGCCAAAACCACAAACAATCAGAAAAGGAATATATTAGATATGGATATATCTAAATAAACATTGCTGTGTAAAATGATAAGACATAGGGCTTTGCTTTAGTAAAACAGATTTTGTTATCAGGCGAACCATTCTGCAGATAACAATGATTAATTCTGGACAAATATTTTAAAAAGAGCTATTCGAAGGGACTGATTTATAGACAAAGCTAAAATTATCAAGTGTCTAAGAAACAATCACAGGAGAATCTCTTTACAGGTGTGTGTGCTGGGGCATGGGGAGGGCATGTAAATATTTCTTAGGACACAAAAAGCAATAGTTATAAAAGAAGACTTCAGGCCTGGGCATGGTGGCTTACACCTATAATCCCAGCACTTTGGGAGGCCAAGGTGGGCAGATCACTTGAGGTCAGGAGTTTGAGACCAGCCTAGCCAACATGATAAAATCTTGTCTCTACTAACAAAAATGGAATAAAATAAATTAATAATTAGCCAGGTGTGGTAGTACACGCCTGTAGTCCCAGCTACTCAGGAGGCTGAGGCAGGAGAATCACTTGAACCTGGACAGCGGAGGTTGCAGTGAGACGAGATCACAGCACTTCACTCCAGCCTGGGTGATGGAGAAAGACTCTGTGTCAAAAAACGAAAAAACAAAAAAACAAAAACCTCATTATGGGGGGAGGGGGGAGGGATTGCATTGGGAGTTATACCTGATGTAAATGACGAGTTGATGGGTGCTGATGAGTTGATGGGTGCAGCAAACCAACATGGCACAAGTATACATATGTAACAAACCTGCACGTTATGCACATGTGCCCTAGAACTTAAAGTATAATAATAATAAAAAAGTAAAATAAAATAAAAAATAAAAATAAAAAAAATAAAAAAAACAAAAAAATTTAAAAAAAAATAAAAGCAACATTAATCTCCTTAAAAAAAAAAAAACTCATTATGATTGTGCCACTATTGCACCAGCCTGGATGATAGAGTGAGATCCTGTCTCAAAAAGAAGAAAATGACATCATTAAAATATACAACAAAACCCACCATTGATAAGATGGAAAGGCAAGCTACAGAATCAGAGAAAAAATACTTGAAAAATATGTATCTGACAAAGGACTTGTAAAAAACACAAGTCAATGACTAAAAATAATCACTCAATTTTTAAAAAGGGCTAAAGATTTGAACTGACACATCACAAAGAAAGATATAAACGACCATTAAACACATGAAAAAGTACTTAAAGTCATTAGTGATCAAGGAAATGCAAAATTAAATTGTAAGATACCACTACATACTCACTAGATTGGTAAAATTAAAAATACTAAATGTTGGTGTGGATTTGGAGCAATTCAAACTCTTATCCATTGCTGGTCGGTGTGTAAGATGGCACAATTATTTTGGAAAACTTTTTGATAGTTTTTTATATAGTTGGATATTCACCTGCCCTTTGTCCAGCAATTACCAGAGAAATAAAAACCTACATACAAAAGATTTGTACAAGAATATTCACAATAGCTTTGTTCAAAACAGTCCAAAATGGAAACTCAAATATTCACAAATGGGAGAATGAATAAATTAATCATGGTATATTCATACAATGAAATATTACTCAGCAATGAAGAATAAACTACTGACGCTCAAAACAACATAAATGGATCTCACAGACATTATGCTGAGCAAAAGTAGTTGGACACAACAGAGCACATACACTATATAATTCAATTTACATAAAGTTATACAACAGGTAAAACTAATCTATTGTGAAAAATATACCAGAAAATTGTATCAGGAGGACTAAGTAAAAAGGGTTCTCAAAAAAACCTTTCTTGAATGATGTTCAATACTTTAATAGGGACATGCATTACATGGATAGATATATTTGAAAAAAATAAACTTATCGAAATGGACATTTCGCTGTATGTGAATTTTCTCTCAAAAAAGAACTATGAAATATTAAATTCTAATTAGTAGGCTTGGGTTTTTGTAATAATCTGAGTGAATAATGTCAAACTAACTTCTGTGTCTAGGCTTGAGCAAATGAATAAACACATTGAGAATAATGGAAACCAGGTTTCTTCGGTGTTAGAGACAGGAGCTACAAATATGGAAAGGGGGAAGACTAGAATTTAACCCATGATGTTGAAGTGGAATTAAAGTTATCAAGATAAACACTTTTAAAATAATGATTAAAAATATAGATATAGGTATATATAAAATATGTGTGTTTTAGAACTATAAAAACAAATTTCCTAGTTCTATCAGTTGAGGGAGCATAGATGCAATGATACACCAACATCAGTGAGCACATTTAGTACACAGATTTTGGTTTAAAAATGCCACTGTCTACTAAAAGCAATTAGGCTCCATGGAGAAAAGGCTAATTTTAGACCGGTACAGGGAAATATAAGGTAAGTCTAGAATATCTTGCTCCAGCAAATGAGGAAATGCTCAAAGAATGATGGGGACATGTCAAAAGAGTATAAGAGACAGTTTAAAGGGGCTCCCACTTGAGAATTTTGGAACAGCTTATATATCAAAATAATAATAGTAGATTAAAACCTATAGAATAAAATTGGTGTCAGTAAACTCATACTGATATAAACAAGAAAACAAACAAACATAAGGGAGAAGGGAAACAGCTTCCTTACAGTAAAATGTGAACTAACAGAAAAGGAATAGTGGTGTCATATAATACTTTAAAAAGGTTGCTAAAACTAATAGGTAAAAGTTTGATGAGAAATGTAATAGTCACATAGTCTCAAAAGTAGCTACTCATACATTATCTATTAATTAGAAAGAGAAAAGCAGTAACTTATCGAGTGGAAAGACCCTAGCAGATACCACCTTAACCAAGTGATATAACTTATCATCACCAATATTACAGCAAACCAGTATCAAGAGCCTTCTGATACAGTTGGCTGAGAAGGACATGTCATCAGTTCTGTGCTATTTCTTCCCCACATGCCTAATCAAAATGTAATTATGAGCAAACATTATGCAAGCCTAAATTTCAAGGCCAAGTAAGAAAAAGATCTGAGGAAATGTTATAGATTAAATGTGCCTACAGAGATATGGCAGCTAAATTTAATTTGGAGCAATGTGAACTATTGATTAGATCCTGGACTGAGTAGGTGGGAGGATAGCTATGAGGTCATTATTGGGACAACTGACTAAATATGAATATGGGCTAAAGCATAATAGTATTATATAATGTCAAATTTCCTGATTTGGGTAATTGTACTTTGGTTATGTAAGAGAGTGGGCCATTCTTAGAAAATATATATTGAAGTATCAGGGGTAAAGGGGCATAATGTTGCTAACTTTCCACATTACTCTTAGATGGGAGTAGGGATTGGAGGGGAGTGGGGATGGGGATGGAGAGAGAGAGAGGAAGAGAGGGTGTGGGGAGGGAGAAAATGACAATTTTGTAGCATTTCACCTTTTAAGGTGAAAAAGCACGCCCTGAGGATGGTAGAGCAAGACAGGAAACTTGAACCTTAACGATTTTGGACCTACCATATTGCACTGAATTGTTTACCTCTGAACTTTATCTACATGAAGAGAAATAAACTGTACTTTTGTTGAAGTTACTGTTACTCATTTGTTCATGTCTTTGTTTTTGTCAAGCACAACCAAATCTAATTTGAAATAATACATGTAGTAGTCAGAACTCTTACCTACTGCTGATGGGAGTGTGGATTAATACAGCCACTTTGAAGCACAAATTGGTATTATCCAGTAAAGCTGAAGATGCAAACATTCTATGAGCCAGAAATTCTACTCCTAGTTATATACCCCAGAGACAACTGCACATGGGCCATGGGAGACAAGAATTCTAACAAGAATTTCACAGCAGCATTTGTTTTAATAACAAAAAACAACTGAAAAAATACTATCCATGTGTGAAAATTGATAAAGGATATTCATACAATGGTATACTATTCAACAGCAAAAACAAGTGAACAAAGCTACATACTCAATGAGTGAATTTCGAACACATGAAGTTGGGTAAAAAAGGCAAATTACTAAAAAAGATGTCAGTATGATAACATGCATACTAAAATAAAAAACTACGCTGCATTTATTCTGGGGTAGAAAAGCTCTGGGGTACTAAAAATGAAAGTAATTAAAAATATTGGTGCAAGTATTGAGAAAGAAGATGTCTTTAATGTCTAGACCAGGGTGCGGTGGCTCACACCTGTAATCTCAGCACTTTGGGAGGCCAAGGTGGCTGGATCACCTGAGGTCAGGAGTCCAAGACCAGCCTGACCAACATGGAGAAAGCCCATCTCTACTAAAAATACAAAAAATTAGTCGGGCGTGGTGGCACATGCCTGTAATCCCAGCTATGTGGGAGGCTGAGGCAGGAGAATCGCTTGAACCCCGGGGGCAGAGGTTATGGCAAGCTGAGATCGCTCCATTGCACTCCAGCCTGGGTTACAAGAGTAAAACTCTGTCTCAAAAAAAAAAAAAAAATTATACTAAAAAAAAATTAAAAAATCTCCCTGGTTTTTTGGCCGGGTGCGGTGGCTCACACCTGTAATCCCAGCACTTTGCGAGGCTGAAGCGGGCAGATCACCTGAGGTCGGGAGTTCGAGACCAGTCTGACCAACATGGAGAAACCCTGTCTCTAAAAAAAGAAAAAAGAAGAATGTCTAGACTAACACTATCCAATAGAGCTTTCTACAATGACAGAAATGTTCTATTATCTGTGCTGTCAAACACGCTAGCTAAATATGGCTATTGAACACTTAAAATATGGCTGGTGCAACTGAGGAACTGAATTTTAATTTAACATTTTAATTAATTTAAATAGCCACAGGTGACTAATGGCTACTGGTTAACACAAGTCTAGAGTATACATTCTTCCACAAGTATGGTAGTTCCCCAACTCTTTTCTTATATATTTGGTATATTACTCAAAAGTTGAGTTCAAAGAATGATGACACTGCTATAATACGTCTCCTCCTATTTCCATCTATTTATTTATGCTAACAGACTTCTCAAGGCTTACATCAGCAAAACAAAAATATAAATTAAAAAAATTCATTCAGTCAATCAGTAAAATTGACATACAGGCACATGAGCTAATTGGGGAAACAAGTCTTATGCATCTCACTAATAGAGATGCATTAAAATAAGTTTTTAAAAATTTAATTGCTTTTGATAAAACAATTATATTTGTTTAATAATTACTTATAAAATTTGGGTAATTAAGTTATTTTGATCAATTGTGTAAAAAATATATGTAGTGATAATTTGATACAAAGATATTTTAATGCTTAGAGAGGAGATTCCCAAACTTAGTTCTTGAGGCCCTTAGTGTTGCAATAGGTTTTTTTTCAGGGCTTTTCTAGGGCTAAAAGAAAAGAAGTCCCAACTTAGTAGTGGTAGTTCAGGTCATGCCCAACAGATGTCGCTGTGTTTCTCTCTAAAATTCAAAATATCCGGCAGAGCCCCTGCAATGAGTTGGCTGTAATGCTCAGGGGTGTCTTGGTACACAGTTTGGGATCCAGGGAACTAGAGCCTTTGGGGCCTACAAAATGAAACAACTGGCAAATCTGGATAAATAACACATGGGAGTATCTTATATTTCCAATGTTTACAAGTAGTTTCCCAGAGTCATTTAACTAACGGAAAATATATAAAACACCTGTAAAAAGGCAGATTTAAATAATTTTAAAAAATTATAAATAATTTTTGGACAGACCAGTAGTGAATGGTACGACTGTCTAGGAGTACACAAATAAATTATGAATTTTACATGAAATGTCCTACCAAAGAAATGGATTGATATGCACATATACTTTAAACATATTAGTGCCTACAGCAGGAAAAAGATTTAATTGTTAGGTCTGTAAAAAGCTGTGTTCAGCTTAGAAAATAAGCCTCTCTTAGCCCACATCTCATCTTCCCACTATGGAGGTTGCTTATGGCCACATACTGAGGAGATTGTCTAATGTGCTATTCTTTGATGATTCACTTCGACCAGGCTAACAGAGTAGATCCACCTTGGGAAGATTTACATAAACGAAGAGAGACAAAGCAAGGTGTGGGCTGGGGGAAGCAAGGAGGAGTGGGAGAGAGGCAGAGAGATAAAGGGAGAAGAAAACGGAGGAGAGGGAGAGGGAGAAGAAAAAGTGCTCTAAGTGGGAAAGAGAAGGACAACGAATTGAAGAGAATGTTAAGAAGGGTTTAGAAAGAGGAAGACGAATGATTACAGGCTATTGTGAGCATCTTTAAATATACAATGAAAGGTAGACAGTTGTATTTTCCTCATTATGTTTATAAATATATTTCCCCCTTGTTATTTTCTACAAACAGTCCCCATCTACAATTTAAATTAGTAGTTTGTGGAAAAACAGAGATGTTCCTCAAGAATAGTACATATAGAAGGATAAAGTCATATCAAAATAAAACATCTCTAGCTAAACACATACTTTTTTTTTTTTTTTTGAGATGGAGTCTCGCTCTGTCGCCCAGGCTGGAGCGCAGTGGCGCTATTGTGGCTCACTGCAACCTCCGCCTCATGTGTTCAAGCAACTCTCCTGCCTCAGCCTCCTGAGTAGCTGAGACTACAGGCGCACGCCGCCACGCCCGGCTAATTTTTGTATTTTAGTAGAGGTGGGGTTTCACCGTGTTGCCCAGGCTGTTTGCGAACTCCTGAGCTCAGGCAATTCGCCTGCCTTGGCCTCCCAAAGTGCTGGGATTACAGGTGTGAGCCACCACGTCTAGCCCATACATGAATTTTGAATAAAATATTAAGATAGTTTATTCACCACCAAACCTGATTTTTTATAATACACTTTGGCAGAATTGAAACAGCATAGATGCTTTGGTTTGCTTATTACTGCTATGAATCATGGGAGACTGCTCCATGACAAACTACAGAAAGTCTTCTACTATCAGCAAGGATTTTTAAGAGTGCAGAAATTCTCATCTTTAAAATACGGCTGGCCAGGCATGGTGGCTTATGCCTGTAATCCCAGCACTTTGGGAGGCTGAGGTGGGCGGATCACTTGAGGTCAGGAGTTTGAGACCAACCTGGCCAACACGGTGAAACCCCATCTCTACTGAAAATACAGAAAATTAGCCAGGTATGGTGGCTGGTGCCTGTAGTCCCAGCTACCCAGAAGGCTGAAGCACAAGAATTGCTTGAACCCAGTGAGTGGAGGTTGCAGTGAACCGAGATTCACTCTAGCTTGGGTGACAGAGTAAGACTCTGTCTCATTTAAAAAAAAAAAAAAAAAAAAAAAAGGAAATAAAAAATAAGGCCTATGTGGAAAGAACTTTTCTCCAATCACAATGTGAAATTTGAGAGACTCAATCTTTTCTCAAATGTCCTCCTTGTCCAAATTCAGTGGTTTCTCCACATTGTTTTCATTTTTTAGAAATTTAGACAATTACCCCTTCTTTCCATTCCTCATCAGTACAAGGACTATAGTAACAATCATTTCAGTAAGTTGTTGTAGAAGTCAAGATACTGTCTGGGAAAGCCCTGTACAATCCTGCAATGTAATTCAGTGTAAACCAGCACAGTTACTTGTCTTTTCTCTTGCTTTGCCTTGAGTAAAACACTGTGTCTTCAGGTTCTTAATAGCTTACTGGAGGTCCCCTTTGGTAGATTTTGAGATGAATTTATAACATTGTCTATTATATGGATTGTGTGGATTTATGACAATTTGGAGATTCAACAATTTCTTCCAACTCCCTCTGATGTGTCCATCTCTAGTTCATTTCCTATAACTGCGCACTTTCAAGGCTAAATTCCAAATTTCTTACTCCTTTGATACTCCCTTCTGGAGGATCTAGATAAGTTTTATGGCTTCAGATGTTATCAAGTTTGGGCTACCATACGACCATCTACGATTATACTTCTATCCACCATTGTCCACAGAACATTTCAGTTTGAATGCCACACAACTCTTGAAACATCATATTTAAAAACAAGTCCATCTCCCCAAAGAGCCATCTTCACAAATTTCCCCATCACTATTGACAACATCTTGAGTGTTTCCAGGCTCAAAGCTGTCTTACCATTTTTTCCCCTAATTCTATTTTAACCTACAATTGAAAATTCTGCTAATCCCTTCTTTGTAACAACTTTGGTCCCACCATACTCCCACTTCCAGCTTCCAATTCCTCTACTTCCCAAATCTCTGGTGTATTAATCTGTTTTCACGCTGTTGATAAAGACATACCTGAGACTGGGCATTTTATAAAGAAAAAGAGGTTTAATGGACTCACAGTTCCACATGGCTGGGGAGGCCTCACAATCATGGTGGAAGGCGAAAGGCGAAAGGCGAAAGGCAAAAGGCACATCTTATATAGTGGCAGGCAAGAGAATGAGCGAAGTGAAAGGGGAAACCGCTTATAAAATCATCCGATCTCCTGAGACTTATTCACTACCACGAGAACAGTACGGGAGAAACCCTCCCCATGATTCAGTTATCTCCCACCCGGTGCATTCCACAACATGTGGGAATTATGGGAGCTAAAATTCAAGATGATATTTGGGTGGGGACACAGCCGACTGTATCATTTGGCCTTAACTATCTCATGTGTAGATGATTGCACAAGGAATTGCTGGGAAATTCTCATCATCTGACTTTTCCTACACCAACTAAACTTTGAGAATATTTGCACAATATTATTCTTCAGTTCAAGTATCCTACTGGCTGCCTATTAATCAGTAAGTTCATTACTCAAGGTACTTCATCATTAGAACTACTGTTTTATTAACTACGACTTTATTTCCATAAAAGATATTCCACTTCAGCTGCTCACTATGTTTGCTATTCTCAAGTTGGACTTTTCTTGCCTTCTAAGCTTTTAGTCCATAAGGCATAACATTGCCTAAAGAACATCTTCATTACTGTGTTGAGTGGGAGATCATTAAAAAAGGGTGTGTGTGTGGCTAGTGGTCAGCAGGGAGACTTCTGCTGATGATCATTTGCCAGTGACATTGGTAACAGCTGTAAAGAATTCAACTCCTTGGTTGACTGGTCAGAGGATGCTTACCAGAACTGACCTCTAAGTCTGAATAAGCATCCCTAGAGGTCTCAGAGTTGTTATTAAATAAATAAAATTCAACCTGATTTTTTTTTTGGCTTGGTAGCCTAGAATTTATATCACTTCCCTCTTTCATCTATAAAGATACATAGGCTTCATCCTCTTCAAAATCCAAAGTTAACTTCAGGAATCTTTACTGGGACTGATTGTTCATGGATAAAATTTGTCTCTTCTTGGTATCTGTGCTCTTTAGTCACAATTTTTAAGTACACAGTTGTTGATATGGTATCACTGTCAAGTACTTTCCCGTCCATATATAATGTTTGTTATATGTGTATACACACATCTGTTATCATCAGCCTAAGATACACAATAATGTCACATTCCTTTTAATTTTCAAATTAAATGTCTCTATGCCTTTATTTTCTCCCCAGGATGTTTGCTTTGCTGACAGCTCCAAGACCTCTAGGGATGCTTATTCAGACTTAAAAGGTCAGTTCTGGTAAGCATCCTCTGACCAGTCAACCAAGGAGTTGAATTCTTTATAGCTGTTACTAATGTCACTGGCACAAGATACCCTTATTGAAACAAAGAGAACCCAGCAGCCCCAGAATGTTCTTTGTTGTCACTATTGAAATACTCTGATGCCATAATTCTTGGTCATTGCTGGATAAGCCACAATAAATTGGGCATGGCTCTTTTCTGAAAACCTACCCAGTGCAAGCCTGCTTAGCGCTGAGCCTGTGAGTACCTCTCAATGCATGGGAGAGGCTCAGCTGTACTTACCCACATTTCTTGTGACTTTGGCTCACAGCCAGGTCTTCATGTACCAATGGACGAGGCTCACATCTTTGAATCTGGGCATACATATACAAATATTTTCTCTAAGTGTGCCCATAGTACCAGGGTGAATAAGTTTGAAGTACTTTCTAGACTTAGTCTCTGCCCTTTATAAAACCATCAGATCTCGTGAGGCTGATTTGAAGTACTTTCTAGACTTAGTCTCTGCCCTTTATAAAACCATTAGATCTCGTGAAGCATATTAACTATCATGGTAATAGCATAGGAAAAGCCTGCCCCCATGATTCAGTTACCTCCCACTAGGCCCCTCCCACGACAGGTGGGAATTATGGGACCTACAATTCAAGATGACATTTGGGTGGGGACACAGCCAAACCATATCACCATGCTAGCTTCTTTCCCCAGTGTGGCTCCAAGAATGCTGACAACCAAACTCATAATCTTAAGACAGGAACTTAGAAAAATCCTCTCTGAAATAACACCAACATAAAATAAGAGACTTAGTAATAGTGACATTTGGAGATCCCTAATAAAATGACTAGTCATTCTGTCTAACACTGATTTCAACAGATAACAATCCACATTTATGCACAAGAAGATTTCAATTGTCTTTTTAGTACCTCACCCTCAAATACAAATGGAAAGTCAAGGACCAGATATCTAAACAAAGTTCCTCTCTTCATACACTAAAAAGCTGAATAAAGAAAAAAAAAAAATTGAGGAAAAGAGAACAGGAAGCCAAAAACAATCTTGTAAGACCCATAATCAATATTGTTAAATAAGAAAGCATTTTGATTGCATTCATGAGACAAGAACGAGAGGTCACGAAAAAGGAACATTCTGTGTACAAAAGTGTTATTCAAATTTTAAAATTATGATGCCATTACACTTTTGGTGATGGTAGATTGACTTGTATTATGTTAACCTTCCAATAGATAGCAATAAATTCTGGGGAAAAATATAAAAACAACTACTTGAAGGCACTGGGACAACTTAAAGCAGGTAGAAACTGGAAGGGGAATTGCATTGATTCTGCATCTGGCTTTTCACTTGAAGGCTCTTTCCAGTCAGTCTACACCACATGGAACAGCTGGAACTCAAGCAGAAAATTATAGTCTTACCTGATTTGAGGATTCAGAGGCAAAAATTTTGGGCTGATGGAATGGCTAGAAAATCTTGGGAAAACCTCAGACAGGAGAAAGCTGAGGGCCTGGAGGTACAAAATCTTCATATAACCTCTCTCAAATCCTTGGCTGGTCTTGATTAATGCATATGCAGAGGACCTGGCAAAAAAAACAACAGCTAGAAGGCCAAAAAAAAAATGAGCAAAGAGTTTAGCTCAGGGAGGAGTTTCATTTTTGAGCTCAGCCCCTTGAATTTCTTGCTAGAACAAAATCAACAGTATTTAAAGATAGCCATAGCCTCCACAACAGCACAATTAAAAACTGCTAAACACATGAAGAAACAGTGGATGGAAACAAAAGTAAGTTAGAGAAAGCCAAAGAAAGGAAGCTGTGAACTTGAAGATACATCAATAGAAAATATTCAATCTGAAGATGAGAAACAATATTGAAAAAAAAACTAGAAAGACTCAGTATTCTGTGGGACTATATTTAAGTGGTTTAAATTATATTTAAATGTATACTCAAAGCTGTGAAAATGCAGTATAATAAAAGATTTGAGGAAAAAATGACCAAATTTTTCCTAAATTATGAAACACATAAATTTACAGATACAAGATCTGATGAACCAGGCACATTTTCACCAAACAGTTGAAAACATAAATAAAGAGAAATGCATCCAGAGGAAAAATAGCCCCATTATAAACAGGGGAACAATTATAGAAATTACTGCAGATTTCTCATCAGAAACAATGGAGGTGAAGAAATAATGGAACATCTTTAAAGTGCTGAGGGAAGCGGGAGCTGCCAAACTTACAATCTCTATCTAGGAAAAAACTCATCTTAAAAAATGAAAGCAAAATAAATATATTTTCAGAAAAAATTGAAAGAGGCTGTTATCAGCAGAATGGTTCTACAAGAAATACAAATTCTTCAGGTTGAGGAAAATTAGATGAAAATTTATATAGAAAGAATGAAGAAAATATGAAATGGTAAATACTTGGATAACTATAAACTTTTTCTTATCTTCAGAAGAAAATGACTAATGAAATATAATAACAGTCACCTTTTGGGTTAATGTATACATTACATATAAAATAATATCACAAAGGATGAGATGGTAAATAGAAATAGAAATAGACTGTTACATGGCTCTTATTTTTATTTATTTATTTATTTATTTTGAGGTAGAGTCTCATTCTGTCGGTCAGGCTGGAGTACAGTGGCATGATCTTGGCTTACTGCAACTTCCACCTCCCAGGCTCAAGCCATTCTCCTGCCTGTCTCCCAAGTAGCTAGGATTACAGGTGTGTGCCACTGCACTCAGTTAATTTTTGTAATTTTAGTAGAGATGGGGTTTCACCATGTTGGCCAGGCTGGTCTCGAACTCCTGACCTCAGGTAATCCACCCGCCTCAGCCTCCCAAAGTGCTGGGATTACAGGCGTGAGCCACCGCACCTGGCCACATGGCTCTAATTTTTAAAAAGTGGCTTCATTGAAATACAATTCACATACCATACAACCTACCCACTTAAAGTATACAATGTAATGGCTTTAATTATATTCATAGTAAGGTAAGAATGGAAATGGCGGCCAGTTGCAGTGGCTCATGCCTGTAATCCCAGCACTTTGGGAGGCTGAGTTGGGTGGATCACTTGAGGTCAGGAGTTTGAGAACAGCCTGGGCAACATGGTGAAACCCTGTCTCCACTAAAAATACAAAATAGTCAGGTGTGGTGGCACCCACCTGTAATCTCAGCTACTCAAGAGGCTGAGGCAGGCAAATCGCTTGAACCCAGGAGGCGGAGGTTGCAGTGAGCCGAGCTTGTGCCACTGCACTCTAGCCTGGGTGACAGAGTGAAAGTCTGTCTCAAAAAAAAAAGAATGGGAATGGCTAATACTGAATTTAAAATTGTTTTCAATGCCATGATGTAAACACATGCTCCAATTCACATCCACAAATCTTCCCCAGAATTGACCTGGAAAACACAGATTAGTCATTGCTTATAAGTTCTGGTTACTAAGTTAAGTCTACTTCAATCAAGTCTTTTAATAATTTAGATTCAAGAATTCAGGAATTTGGAATTATAAAAATGTTAACATAAAAATAGGGCAAAGGATAGAATGATTAAAGTTTCTGTAATAAGAACCTATATAGGAAAATTAATATGTATAAAAATTTCCCAACAAAAGTAAATTTTTTGTAATGACAATATAGTTTGAGGCTGATCACCAACTTGAGTAACCACTAATTGTTGACAGGATCACAAATGAGGACTGGATAGATGTAGATTATATTTCTATAGAAGTTATTACCCTACCAAATTGCAACTTGGCAATAAACAAGAACAGTTACAGCTTTTCATTAAAGGTACTCAAATAAATCAATTGTTTATCAAATAAATTTCTTCTTAGAGGAAGACAATGCTGCATAGTAAAGTGCTTCTCAAATGTAAGAACTATACAGACCCTTTAAAATGAAATTCTGCATAATCTTAATGTTATATTACTTTAAACATATAAACATAAAATCATAAAGTTAGGTTTTAATGCATGTTCTTAAGCTCTTATAACTATAAAACTAAATTTTTAAAATTTATAAAATCAATATTTAAATAAAAATAATATAAATTATTTTGCTTTACTAAAATTGCTAATGTTAGGTTTAATGTAAGGTGATATTTCTTCAGGTATGGGTCTAAACTTAGATTTATTATTTGGTGTTCTATATTTCTAAATTTACTGTTTTAAAATTTTCATGTTACTACTGTGGACACTGCCTCTTTACAGAAGTATATTGTATAAAATGGCACTAATGTTCACTGAGTTGAAAACTAAAGATTTATGTACTTTAACATGTTAAACCTTTATTTAAAAAATAGTTTCACAATGTAAAGGCTTTGTTTGATAGTACAGTATGATCAGACTTATATTTAACAAAGTCCTGCTCAGAAACAATCTTTGAACGCCTATTTTAATAAGGTGTCTGTATTAGTCCATTTTCATGCTGCTGATAAAGACATACCTGAGACTGAGCAACTTACAAAAGAAAGAGGTTTAATTGGATTTACAGTTCCAAGTGGCTGGGGGAGCCTACAATCATAGTGGAAAGCAAGTTGGAACAAGTCATATCTTATGTGGATGATGGCCAGCAAAAAATGAGAGAATGAGGAAGATGCAAAAGGGGAAACCCCTGATAAAACCATCAGATCTCGTTCACTACCATGAGAACAGTATGGGGGAAACCGCCCCCATGATTCAATTATCTCCCACTGGGTCCCTACCACAACACATGGGAATTCAAGATGAGATTTGAGTG
This sequence comes from Macaca thibetana thibetana, assembly GCF_024542745.1. Taxonomy (NCBI): domain Eukaryota; kingdom Metazoa; phylum Chordata; class Mammalia; order Primates; family Cercopithecidae; genus Macaca; species Macaca thibetana. Next base: position 15,066,783 of record NC_065597.1, on the reverse strand, counting down.
GGGACACAGCCAAACTGTATCAGTGTCATTGTTAACATTATAGAACTTTTATTTAAATATAAGTTTAAATATTCCTATTATTTCAATTTGCATTATATAATCTGATTGATGGGATTTGGAACAGGGTATTTGGCACCATGGAATTATTTCAAATATGCACATACAAAAATATGGAAATATGGTCTCCGCAATACAATGACTATTTCAAATTCAAGATGATACCAACGACAGCAGTGTTCATTTGGGTTCATGTTGCCTTTACTACCATATGCTATGTTACAGATCAATCCTCTTTAAACCACTATGGCACCTTCAGTTTTACATTGTACGATGACATTTTTTGTATTCTCTATCTAGCCAAACACAATCAAATAATCGTGTTTCTAGAGAAAACACCAAATAATTGTTCTGGAATGCAGCCATCAACACTGCTCACTGCAGCCTTGACCTCCTGGGGCTCAAGCAATCCTTCTAGCTCAGCCTCCTGAGTAGTTGGGACTATAGGCCCGTGCCACTATGCTCAGCTAATTTTTCAAAGAGGCAGTCTCACTTTGTTGCCCATGCTGGAGTATTTTGTTATAAGAGGTTACTAAGATTATTCACATTATCGTTGTTAAATATAATTAAAAAGATGAAAGCACAATTTAAAACTGTTGAATTTTCTTTTTTTATAGCACTTGTCACCTTCTAACATATTATGTATTTCACTTCTTTACTTGTTTATTGTCTATCTCCCCTATTCCCACAACACTGTAAGCTCATTTAAGCTCAGGGCAGCAACATGTTTCTTTTTTCATAATGTATCTCAAGTGCCCAGAAAAGTGTCTAACACATAATGAGCACTCAGTCAATATTTGTTGAAAGAATAAAAAACTTGCTATAAGATGACATCTGGGGACATCCCAACCTTTCAGGATTCATAGATTGAGAAATGCTGGAAAGAAGGAAAAAGCTTTGGCTTAGAGGCTTATGTCTTAGCTTTCTACTTTTACTCATCTGCTTACTACCTACATAACATGGGACAAGTTATTAGACTTAAACTCAGGGAGTCTGATTTTGCCAGGAAAATCAGTAAAATGTGAAGTCCGTTTAAAATTGGGATAATGGTTAATATGTAAAATATATAAAATACCAACAGATATGGTGATCATCATTATTATTACTATTGGAGATATCATAGAAAAATATATAATCAAACAAAAATAAACTTTTCCATATTATCACAATTATTCCCTCCCTTATTTCATCTTATTCATAAAAATATAAAATAAGAAACAGGTTCAGGATAAATGAAAAAGCAAAAAAGAATAGAATCCAAAACTTTCACCAAAACAGCTATATGAAAACACTGGAAAATGTTTTCCTAACAATCCTTTGTCAGATGTTGAAAGAGCTGTGTTATAACAGAGTCATAAGATAAGCTGAAAACAAAGCATCAAAAAGAAAATAGAAACGCATAAAACATGTAAAATAGAATAGAGATCATTGTGTGACCTCAGCTGCATGGGAGTGGTTTTTCTCCCCCATCATTCATGCACACTTTCTCCACTCACTTTCTTCCTACTCGTAAGCTCTACTTGGCTCATCAGGAACCTTAACCCTCAGGCCAACCCTGAAGGAAGAATTAACCTGCTTATTGAACCCTTAGGCAGTGTGCACGGCCAGGAAGCGGGGTATTTGGAGAACACAGAGAGGTGATCTCAGCATTTTACTGCAATATCCCATAACCACTGAAGGAAGAGGTTAAAAATGATTTATATTAAGAAAAAGCAGTGTATTTATTGGTTTAAATTTTGCTGCCAAATGGAGTTCTCAAAATACTTTGGAAATAAAAGCAGATTTAAGATCTTTTTAGGTAAGCCTTATTTATTTTAAAAAAAGGGGATAAAATATTTCCTACTTATTAGCAGGGATATATCGTTAGTATTCACAGTTAAGCACACACTAAAAAGCAATTTTGGATGGCTAAATTCAGTCTTAACCCAAGCCATGTTCCAACAATGCAAACAGGTATTGGTAGATAAAAATGGATTTTCCCTTCAACATCCTAATAACAATAAAAAATAGTTAAATATGATATACACTCCTGAAAATAACCCAGGTGTTAACAGCCAAGAAAACTATGTGACTACTTGTCACCTAGTTCTGCCAGTGTGCAGTTTGCTGATCTCCTTTAATCTTAATGTACAGTAAAAATTATCTTAAACAGTCTCCACATAGGTGATTCACTCTATTGCCTGGCACTATTTGCTTTTTTTTTTTTTTTTTTTCTCTCCCAAGATGGAGTCTCGCTCTGTTGCCCAGGCTGGACTTCAGTGGCATGATCTCGGGTCACTGCAACCTCCACCTCCTGGATTCAAGCAATTCTTCTGTCTCAGCCTCCCCACTAGTTGGGACTACAGGCGCCCAATACCATGTCTGGCTAATTTTGGTATTTTTAGTCGAGACAGGGCTCACTCTATTGGTCAGGCTGGTCTTGAACTTCTGACCTCAGGTGATCCGCCTGCCTCGGCCTCCCAAAGTGCTGGGATTACAGGCATGAGCCACTGCACCTGGCCCTTTTGCTCTTTAAAAACATGACATATCCACCTTGCTGAAGGCTCATGGCTAATAATCCCTTCTCTAGTATGGCCAGATGCTTGTTCCTCTAGTTAAGTAGAAGCTTACTAAAGATCAATTGTGTTTGTTTCCAATACTGTTTATGCCTGTTTTGTTACTTTTATTACAAAATCTAATTAACTATATATAAATTGATAAAATATGAGTGCAGCAAAAGAACTGTAGCCTATAAAAACAGCAACAAACTAAGCAGAATGCTTCAAAAGGACTCAATAAAGAGGTCACTAAAAGTTAACCTGTGAATGAGACATTGAAAAAGATTAGAACAACTGTCAATATGTAAAAGTATTCTATATTTAAATTGTTTCAAAATGTCTTTAGTTTCTTTCTCCGAAGAAATCAAAATGGGAAATCATACATCATGCATTAAGAGTGTGATATTTGTGAGAGCTCTGAGAACACCATCCAACAATCTAAACTCGAAGAAAAGATCTTGGCAGCTTTACATCTAAGGACTGGTGAATAAATGCAGTTTTATGTTTTAAAGAAAGTAAAATGCTTAAGTCTTAACATTTTATTAGTCACAGCTATAACCAACTTTTTCAGTTAACTGCCCAATTACAAGTCCCGATTGTATTATTTAAGAGGGTTCTGCTCTGTTAATCTTGATTATTCCTCCTCAGTCTCAGAATGCTGGAAGCTTCAGATGCCAGGTTGTCCCACCACCCTCAAATTCTGCTGAAAGGCATCTGCTACAAACATTAGCCATTCACTGGAACTTAAAGACTTCTAGCTAAATTTAATTTAAAATTTCAAAGTGTTTGTAACAACAAGAATCACAACTGAGAATATTAAGCAGGAAGAAAAGCAAGAATAAATGGGTATACCAAAAACACAACTTTCAAAGAAAGGGGAGAAGGAAGGAAGGATGAACATACTAAGAACAGGGACAGCAAATCAAAAGCAAACAAAGTAATGCTAAAAGACGGACGACTGATTGAATGAAAGCTGAAGATACTATTATAATTATTGCTATAGTGAAACAGGTTTATCAAATGGAAAATGGTTTAAGTACAATGCATTCATTGTGTGGAATTCTATGTACAGTCATGCATTGCTTTATGATGGGGATATGTTCTGAAAAATGCATTGTTAGGTGAATCTGTCATTGCGCAAATATAATAGAGCAGGGGTCCCCAACATCCAGGCCACAGATTGGCACTGGTCCCTTTAGGAACCAGGCCACACAGCAGGAGGTGAGTGGCAGGCAAGGCATTTCTGCCTGAGCTCCGCCTCCTGTCAGATCAGCCACAGCATTAGAATCTCATAGGAGTGTGAACCCTATTGTGAACTGCACATGCTAAGGATCTAGGTTGCATGCTCCTTAAGAGGATCTAATGCCTTATGATCTGAATGCAGATCATGCCACTGCACTGCAGCCTAGGTGACACAGTGAGGCTCTATCTCAAAACAAAAAAAGAAACAAACAAAAAAAATAAACCCGTAAACCAGTAACATAGTCATTTATTATCAAGTATTATATACTGTTATAATTGTATGCGCTATACTTTTATACAACCGGCAGCACAGTAGGTTTACACTAGCATCACCATAAACATTTGAGTAATCATTGATGACGTTATCACTAGGTGAGAGGAATTTTTCAGCTCCATGATATGCATAGAATCACTGTTGTATATGTGGTCTGTCACTGATTAAAATGTCATTATACGGCACATGACTCTGGCTGTTAAAAATGAGACAGAGGCTGGGCACGGTGGCTCACACTTGTAATTCCAGCACTTTGAGGGGCTGAGTTGGGCAGACTGCTTGAGCCCAGGAGTTCCAGACCAACTGGGCATGATGGCATGTGCCTGTAAGTCCTACCTACTTGGGAGGCTGAGGAAAGAAGATCACGTGAGCCTGGGAGGTCGAGGTGGCAGTAAGCCATAATGATGCTACTGCACTCCAGCCTGGTCAACAGAGTGAAACCCTGTCTCAAAAACAAAACAAAACAAAACAAAACAAAAACAAAAAAAAACCAACCAAACAAACAAAAAAACCCCCAGAAGACAGATATGTAGACATAGGCATGAAAAGATTCTGATGCTTTATTATTGAGTAAAAAAAAAAAAAAAACAAAACCCAAGATGCTGAAAAATAAATACAATCCCATTTTTGTTCAACATTTTGCATATGTAGTTGTCAATGCACAGAAAAGAATACAAAGAAAGCTGTCAGCAGTGGCTACTCTGGAGACTTGCAGTGGGGATAGTAGTGAGGGGTATACTTTTTATAGGGCTCATTTTCATACAATATTTTCTTTCCTAAGTAAATAACAGCCATTCAGCTTTGGAAAAGGCAATAGTAAATGTTGTATGAAAATATAAGAACAGAATTGATGGCTATAGAAAAACTATTTTATATCCCAGTTTAAATACTTTGGATATTGTTAATGTTTCTAGGTCTATGAATTCTGGAGTGATAGTAGAAAAATAGTGTGAAACAACTTTTTCAAACTGGAATGGCTAAGAAAGCCTAAGGGAATGCTCTAAAACAGAATAATGAAATAAATGTTGGTAACTACATCTCAACTCCTATGTGGTATTTCTAGAGCACTATGTTATAGGGGATTCCTTTCATATTATTCAGTCAGTGATGTGTCACTTTATCAATTCTATTACATTTTCTGTTTTAACTGTCATGCCTTTGAACCTTTCCTGCTGATTTCTGCTTTGCATGGAAATCTGTTATCTTTCTAGTTGTCTTTGGTGGATATCAATCCTCTTGATTCTCTCTCTAAGCCTTCAGACTAAAGTTTTTAAAGTTGTCTTTTGGCCGGGCGCAGTGGCTCACGCCTATAACCCCAAAACTTTGGAAGGCCAGCACAGGCGAATCGCTTGAGCTCAGGAGTTGGAGACCACCTTGGGGAACACGGCAAAACCCTGTCCCTACAAAAAACACACAAAAAAATTAGTCAGGCGTGATGGTGGATGCCTGTAGTCCCAGCTACTCAGGAGGCTGAGGTGGGACGATTGCTTGAGCTCAGGAGGCAGAAGTTGTAGTAAGCCAAAATCGCACCACTGCACTCCTGGGTGACAGAGTGAGCTCCATCTAAAAAAAAAAAAAAAAAAGAAAATTGCCATTTGCTTCTTGTGTCATCTACATTTCCTCTGGAATCAATAATTCATTTTTCTAATTTCATTTTACTGATCTTCCTCATATGTCTGGTGATCTTTACGTGTATGTTCGTGTTTACAAATGAAGGACTAAGTTCTTGACAGTTGATCATCATGGATTTCTTGTGCCTCTGTTGTAGTCTTGTGTCGTTTCTCCAGCAGGATACCCCTCAGTGAACTGGCTGACTACCACCTGTGATTAAGTGGAAATGGTATGCTGACATACTTAAGGTCCATGACAAGCACATATGAGGGAGTCTTTGCCACAGTGCTATAAGGCACTGATAAATGTGAGAAGCCCTTGGTATATTTATAGAGGATCTCCTACTAGATTTAAAAAACAGTTATCGTAGTCTTAACACAGGGACAAACCTTGTACTGAGATGTCTGTATAGGAAGAAGGGGTTGCCTTTAGTCATCATGTATTTTTAGTCCCTACCAATCAATGGCAGTTTCTCAGTCTTTCCTTGTTTTCCCATGACCTTGACACTCCTGAAGAATACTGATTAGTTCATTTGTAGACTGTCCCTCAATTTGGTTTTGTCGGAAATTCTCTCATGTTTAGACTGAGATTACTCATTTTTGCCAAGGTGAAAGGTTAAAAGGCATGACAGGTAATTTGTAGAATGTCCCTCAATTTGGTTTTGTCTGAAATTCTCTCATGTTTGGACTGAAATTACTCATTTTTGCCAAGGCGATGTTAAGCCCAAGTTATGTACATAACATGATGTTACGTGTATAATATCGGGAGATACCTGATGTCAAGAGAGTGGTTCATATTAACTCTGAACATGTAATTAAGGTGGCATCTACCTGTTTTTCCACAGTAAAGTTACTATTTTTCCCTTTGTAATTAATACATATCTTTCATGAATATATTTGAGATAAGATTTTTAAAAGGAAATCTATAAAAAATAATCTTTTTAATCATAATTTTTCAATTTTAGCGTCCATAGATGATTATTGCTGGTAAAAATGATTTCTGTATTTACCAATGGTGATTTTCTATTTCCATTATTTTTCTGCGTTTATTTATTAGAATTTACTATAAGGACAAGCTGTGTCCTTTCGCCTTAATTTATTTATTCAATTTTTTAAATCAGTATAGACTCAATGATATTTAATACTATAGGTTTTAATTCATTACTTGCATTATATAATCTACTTACATGGGGTTTTAAAAATTACTTTTTATGTTTGATTTTGAATATAATTGTGTATTACTCAGAAAATACCATTTGAGTGATATCAGTTTTGACATTTATTGAAATTTCCTTTGTGAAAAGCATCTGGTTAATTTTTGTAAATATTCTTTGTATGTATGACATAATAAACATTATTTGTTTGCTTTAATCTTCATTGTGAAGCATAAAACACATAGAAAGTACACCAAATACAATTAAATTCTTACAGAACTATTATAAAGCAGACTCCTGTGTTACTACCACCTACGTGAAAAAACAGAACCTAGTGACAGAAAAGGCTCCCAAATACCATGTTCCAGCCTTCCTCCTGAAGAAAACCAATGCTTTGATTTTTTTGTTTTGTTTTTAAGAGATGGTGTTTTGCTATGCTGCCCAGGATAGAGTCCAGAAGCAATTCACAGGTGCAATCATAGTGCACTACAGCCTCCAACTCCTGGGCTCAAACAATCTTCTTGCCTCAGCTTTCTGAGTAGCTACAACTACAGGTACACGCAGGCACATCCAGCTAATGCTCTGATTTTTAGGTTAACTAGTTCCCTGTTTCTTCTAATAAGTTTACCACCTAAGTAGTCATTACTAAAAACTATAGAGGTGGCTAGGCGTGATGGCTCATGCCTGTAATTCCAGCCCTTTGGGAGGCCGAAGTGGGTGGATTACCTGAGGTCAGGAGTTTTGAGACCAGCCTGGCCAACATGATGAAACCCCGCCTTTACTAAAAATACAAAAGTTAGCTGGGCGTGGTGGCACACGCCTGTAGTCCCAGCTACTCAGGAGGCTGAGACAGGAGAACTGCTTGAACCCGGGAAGTGGAGGTTGCAGTGAGCCAAGATCGCGCCACTGCACTCCAGCCTGGGTGGCAGAGTGAGACTCCATCTCAAAAACCAAAACCAAAACCAAAACCACTACAGAGGTACAAGATGTATTATGGAGACACGATTAATCAATTAATACCAAAGTAAACTTCAAAACAAGAAATACTACGAGTCAAAAAGATTTCATAATGATAAAAGGTTCAATTCACTAAGAATACATTACATTCCTAAATGTGTTTGCATCTAATAACAGAACTTCAAAGGACATGAAACAAAAATGATAGAAATGAAGACAAATAAAAAGTACCTGCTCATAATTGAAAATTTTAAGTCATTCCTCAGTAATTGATAAATAGACAGCAAATCAGAAAAGATATAGATGTGAACAACCATCAATTAGAATTCTATGCCTAACAATTGCAAAATACACGCTTTTTTCAAATGTATATGGAAAAGATGGTATCTCGAGTTTTAATTTCCATTTTTATAATGAATGAACATAAACATACCTTCATATAATTATTAACTACCTGGCTATTGCAGATGCTATTGTTGCTCTGCCCAGATCTTGTTAACCAGGACATTGCAACTATACAACTGACCATAATAGCTTACATTTGCCTCTTATAAGATTGTTGTTGGCTGATGGGAGCACCACCTCAGCCTTCAGAAGCCACTTTGCTTGGAATGGCTAGGATATGCCACCCCACCAGAGGCAGCCCAGAACCAATGATTGACTGATGTGGGGTACAACAGGCCAGCTAGCTACCTTATGTCTGATAAGGACAAGCTTTGGGATACAATGCATGCTCCAGAGCTCCCTATAGGATTAAGCTGAGGCTAGACATCTTCTGAAACCCTATCTTTGTTTAACTTTTTCTCTGTCCTATCCTGTTTCATTTCCTCCCTTACAAGAATCTCCTGAAAGAGACTGGTATCTTAATATATCACTCATACAAAAATTGCTGTTTAGGGCTCTGCCTTTAGACAGTCCTACCTTAGGACAGCTGCTACCAGTATGATCACCGGAAAAATAGTATGGAAAAGGTTGTGGAGTCCCTGGCAGGTTGTTGTGGTGTAAATTATAAGACTTTCACCTACAGTAAATGGGACTATGATACAAAGCAGAAAGATAGTGTTAGCCTGTGTAAGAGAGTAGGTATTAGGACTGTGAAGCTGGGTAATTATTGCTGAGTACCAATGATTTAATAAAGAAAGAGAATGACAAGTTAGGTCAATTAAACACCAACTTATAGTAAAGAATAAAAATTAATAGGCAAACATGGTTTAAGAATAGAAATGTGAGTTAATGATAAGAGGTGGCAGGATTTAAGAGAAGGCTACTTTCTCATCCCAGCCAAGTTTTCTATGCCAAAGTTAAGTTCCTGATAGAAAATATTACTTTGAATCTTGTGGGCCTGTGGAAGGAACCCATTCTTCCTCATTAGCATATAGGAACTCTATCTTCCTTATGACCATGCAGAGACTTCAAAGTACCCTATAGAATAATGCTTTCCTTTCTTAGAGCTTAACCTCAAAACCTTGGCCACTAGGGGAATAACTTATGTCAAGTCTCAGCATAGCCCCATGGGAAAATCTTGGATCTGCTAAGGGAGAAAGGAGATTTAATGCCAATAGAGTGGCAGTACCTGGCTAATAAGTACTGCAGAAACTGGCAGAGTATGCCTGGGAGTAAATCCTAAGGGTGCTGGACCAGGGGAAGTATAATGTAAAGCTGCTTAATGAAGAAACTTTTCCATAACTCTGACTTAACACTCTGACAAAGGCCCTTGGAATCAGGTTTTTATTTTTATTCTTTTTAGACTGAGTCTCACTCTTTTGCCAGGCAGTGGCGTGATCTTGGCTCACTGCAACCTCTGCCTCATGGGTTCAAGCCATTCTCTTGCCTCAGCCTCCTGAGTAGCTAGGACTACAGGTGCACGTCACCACACCCAGCTAACTTTTGTATTTTTAGTAGAGATGGGGTTTCACCATGTTGGACAGGATGGTCTTGATTTCTTGACCTCATGATCCACCCACCTCAGCCTTCCAAAGTGCTGGGATTACAGGCCTGAGCCACTGCACCCAGCTGGAATCAGTTTTTAATACACCGATGCAGTTGTTCTTGTATACTTCAAACAAGTGAAAGCTCTCATTAAACAGAGACATGCTAAATGATGCTGTAAACTCTTCAGAGCATAATAAAAACCTCAGAAAAGTGGGTATGCAGAAGTAGACATGTTATATGAAGCCAAAAACCAGTTCACGATGTTCCCTGGAAGGATCTGGAAGTTGCTTCATTTACCAGCATCAAGCTTAGTAATGACTGTTCTGTAGATGGGGACTTTGAAGGTGATGGTGTTACAGAACTGGAATCTCCTCTACCAATGCGGATGATATGATCCAGGAATAGCAGAGATTGGGTGCCAGCACTTAATTATCAGGTGCATGATGGAAATGTATACCACACACATAATTATATAATATTTTACAGATCCATAAAACACATATTCAAGAGACTGAGATTAGATGAGCAGGAAGATGAAGTCAGCCACTATGAAAAGTCGTAATCCTGTGCTCAGTTTCCACACCTAAGTTAGTTCTGACTCAGAATCCATCAACTAAAAGAGAAACTAGGGTTCACTTGTTGCCACAAGACAGCAAATCAATACATTAGTGGCTAACTTCATCTTTCTGGGATCTGGTTCTATGAGGTCTGAATAATACTGTCTTATATTAATATACTGACTCCAGCTTTCATTTGATTAGTGTTAATATGGTATATCTATCCCCCTTACTTTGATTTTTAAACTATTTATATTTAAGGTGGTTTGGTGGTAGGCAGCCTATATATCAGTCTTGTTATTTTTTAATGCAATCTGAGAATATCTGCCGTTTAATAAGGGAATTTAGGTCATTTACATTTAATGTGATTATTGAAGATTAAGTTTAAATCTATTATTTTGCTATTTGTTTTGGATTAATTGAACATTATTGGTAATTTCATTTTCTCTTCTTTGTTAGCTTATTAACCATAACTGCCATTTAACTTAGTTTTTAAAATATAAGACTTTAATTTTTAGTCTACCTTCAAGTGATATTATCAACATTATACCACTTCATGTATAGTATAACACCTTATAATAGAATCTTCCATTTGTTTTCTTCAATACTTTTTATGCTATTGTTGTCATGAGTTTTACATGTTATAAGACAAATACATTATTATTATTTTTGCTTTAAGCTATCAATTATTTTTAAATGTTTGTAATAAAAAAAAAGTTTTCTAAATTCACCAACATAATCACCATTTCCAAGGCCTTTTATTGATGTGGTATAATTTTGCTTTTGCCTGCAGGGCTTCTTTAACATTTCTCGTAAAGCAGGTTTGCTAATGATTCATTCTTTCAGCTTTTGTACATCTGAAAAAGTTTGTTTCACCTTTTTGTTTTGTTTTGTTTGAGATAGAGTCTCGCTCTATTGCTCAGGCTGGGGTGCAGTGGCGTGATCTCGGCTCACTGCAAACTCTGCCTCCTGGGTTCAAGGAATTCTCCTGCCTCAGCCTCCTGAGTAACTGGGATTACAGGCACGTGCCACATTCTTGCCTAATTTTTGTGTTGTTTTTTTTTTTTAGTGGAGATGGGGTTTCACCATCTTGGTCAGGCTGGTCTCCAACTCCTGACCTCGTGATCTGCCTGCCTCGGCCTCCCAAAGTGCTGGGATTACAGGCGTGAGCCACCATGCCCGGTCTGATCTTTGCTTTTAAAAGGTATTTTTGCTGTGTATAAAATTTTAATTGAACTTTTTTCTTTTGATATTTTATAGGTGTTTCTCCATTGTCTTCTAGCTCACATTGATTCCAATGTTTTCTGGGTGTTATGGTGGATTATTTCTATGTCTTCACTAATCTCTTCTAAAATATCCAATCTCCTGTCAATCACCTCTAGTGGTATTCTTAATCTCAGACATGGTAGTTTTTACTCTCTACAAGTTAAATTACAATCTTTGTCTTTCATGTCTCTACTTAACATGTTTCTGCATTACTCAGTTATGACAGCTGTTTAAATGTCCTCATCCACTAATTCTATCTTCTGTGTCATTTTTAGTCTTGTTTAATTCTCCTCCTTGTTATTGGTAGAAAATATTTTATCTTAGTATGTAGCTTATGTTTTCATTTACTTTTTGCCATTCAAATAGTAGAAGTTTTCAATTTTGCTGAAGTCCAACTTATCTAATTCATTCGTGGTGTAAGTTCTTTCCGTGCTATCTACAGGGAAATCTTTTGCTTAGCCCAAGGTCACAAAACTTATCTTTTCTTGAAGAACTATTTTAGTGTTATGTTTTTATTTTATTCTAATACCCATTTAAGATTAGTATTTGTATAAATAATGAGTGGGTCAAGTCTCTCATTCACATGGTTCCAGTACTGTGTATTAAAATGACTATTCTCTCTACATCAAATTGCCTTTGAAACTTTGCCAAAAAATTGTGCATCAATTTCTGGGCTCTCTACTCTTTTCCATGGATCTTTACCTCTATCCTTATGTAATTATCACACTGTTTGATTACTGTGGCTTTATGCAATATTACAAAGCTAATGTGAGTCCTCTAATGTTCTTTTTACAAAATTGTCTTAGCTTTCTATTGCTTTTCTTTATACATTTTAGATCAGCTTGTCAATTTCTAGAAAAAAATTATTGGGTTTTTGATGAAGATTGAATTAAATTTCAATATATATCAATTTAAAGAGAAATTACATTAATAATATTGAGTCTTCCAATCCATGAGCATGGTATTTCTAATTTGTTTGTTCAGTGTATTATAGTTTTCACTATGTAAACCTTGAACATATTTTCTTAGGCTTATCCCTAAAACTTCATGCTTTTTAATATTATTATGATGGTACTTGTTTTAAAAATTTCTAACTATTTATTACGAGTGCATTTTTGAATTTTGATTTTGTATCCCATGACATTGCAAAACACACCTATTAGTTCTAGAAACTTTTTCATAAATTTGGAATTTTGATGCAGACAATGATATCATCTGAAAATAAAGATAATTTTATCTATTCCTTTCTAATCTGTTATTCTCTTGTATAGATACCTTTAATTACGCAAAGGAAGTTATCACTTATTCCTTGTTAGCAAAGATATTTTATCAGGAATGGATATTAATTTCTATCATTTTTGCCCTGCATCCATTGAAATGATTATTAAAATAACAACCTGGTGATATGATGAATCTCATTGATTTTAGTATATTGAACCAACCTTGCATTCTTGGAATAAACTTGGCTTGGTTGTTATTTCTCATTCTTTGGGCATATTAGCAAATGTGATTCAATTTGCTAATATTTTGTGCTTTTTGTGTCTATGTTTATGAGTTATTGGTTTGTAGTTTTCTATTCTTACACTGTCTTTGTTTTTTGGCATCGGGTAATGCTGACCTCATCAAATGAGTTGGGGGAATGTTCTTCCCTTTTCTGTTTCCTGAGATTGTTTAGAATTGGTATGATTTCTTCCTTAAAGGTTGGTAGAATTTGTCAGGGAAGCCATTGGGCATGGTATTTTCTTTACAGGAAAGTTTTTAAACTACAAACTCAATTTATTTATTTAAAGATATAAAACTATTCAGGTTTAGTTTACTTGAATGAGTTTTGGTAGTTTGTGTCTTTTGAGGAATTTGTCTATTTCATCTAGGTTATCAAATGTATTAATGAAGTTGCTATTTACTTTTATTATCCACTTAATATATGTCAGCCTTAGTGACTGATACCCACTCTTTCATTCTTAGTCTTGGTCATTTATGTCTTCTCAGTTTTTTCTCATTTAGTTGGGCTAGATGCTTATTGATTTTCATAATCTTTGCAAAGAACCAGCTTTCGAGGACTCTGACTTTAGTGTTTTTCTATTTTCAACTTTACTGGTTTATGTTCTTATTATTTCTTTCCTTCTTCTTGCTTTGAGTTTAATTTGTTTTCTTAAGACACATATTATTGATTCAAAACTTTCTAGGTTTCTGAAACAAGACACTAAAACATATTTTCCTCAATGCACGTCTTTAGCTGCGTCTCAGAAATTTTATTTTCATTTAATTAAAAACATTTAAAAAATTTCCCTGTGACTGCCTCTTTGACCCATGCCGTTTAGAAATGTGTTTAATTTCCAAAAAAATTGGGATTTTTCTATATATTATTCTGTTGTTAATTTCTAGTTCAATTTGTTTGTGGTCAAGAGATGATATTTTGTCTTTGACTTGAATACTTCTAAATTCACTGATTTTTTAAAAGGGAACACAATGTGGCCTATTTTAGCACATGTTTTGCGTGCACTTAAAAATAATTTATGTTCTGCTCTCGTCAGATGGGTCATTTTTCCTGTTTTCTTAAATGGCTATTATTTGAAAATAAAACTTTGCAAAAAGAAGGAATGTCACATAAGGTTGGATTCAGAAATCTGAAGTAGTTCTCCATATGAACTTAATGAAGTACTGGTACACATAATTAATAATAACGTAAGAGATTAGGCACCATCAAATGAAAGCAGATAATGAACAAGTTACTCTTCACATGCTTACCTCTTAATCTGTTCCCAATTGAGCCAATAACCAATTCTCTATACTGTAGTCACACTGGACTTATTTTAGTTCTTCCAAGTAGCCATGTTCTTTTTCTGCATCAGGACTTACTGAATATAATCTCTATCTGAAAAATACTCCCTCTTTTTGTTAAGTTCTCTTCAACTTTCAGACTTGACCTTGAATTCACTTGCTTTAGAAAGTCTTTTTGACATTCCCTCCAAGGATTATGTCCTCTTTGTTAAGGATCAGTGGTTTGCACTTTCATGATGGTCTGTACCTCTCTTTCACAGAATTTATGATTATAATGAAAACTACAAGGACAGATTAGACCATATTATCAAAGATGTTATGACTTCTCAAAAGGTTCACAATCCCCTACTCAAAAAAGTCAGCACAATGAGACATAGAGTGGCCAACTAAACTCACTTAACTGAAATCTGATTTTTACTGGATATAATTTCTCCTGTGAAGACTATTCTGAAAGTAGAATTATACTTTCAGAAGAATATTGATTGTATGAGTCTTCCATAACAATATTTAATACATATTGTTTAAATATTGGGAGACTATTTAAATATCTGGGAGACTATTATTTATAAAATGTTACAGGGCACACATAAAACCAACCAAATTGAGAAATCCCATTCTTCTGCTTTCTATAGGTTCAGGCAAATGTTAATAGATAGTGTCTGCTTCTCTAAGACATTCCTTGCTTAAGAAAAGAAAACCCATATACAAAGAGCAAGTTTGGCTCAAATAACTTTTCTTTTCCAAATTAAATCCAAAATTTAAGGCTTTTGAGTCCAAGTTTCTTGCAAATGTTAGACAAAAAAAATCAATGGGTGAAGGAAGTGAGAGGAAAACCTTTGCCTTTCATGTACATTTGAAACCTTCATTTATGTTAAATAGCACTTGATGATATTATAAGGGATCACTTACAGAAAAATATACAGAGCTTTCCTGGCAATGGAATCGGAAGAGCTGCCCTCCTCATGCCTCTCAGGCTCACTTTGTAAATTATGTGAAACACTTTTAGACAGACACTGGCACTCATAAATTATACAGTTCATTTGCATATTCCAGTCATGAGACATTATGCAAAGTGACATGATTTGCATAATGGATTCCTCTTGTCGCTTCACTTGCTGCATGCTTTAAAAAAACAAAATGAAATAAAATGAAAGCATGAAAAGGTGAAAGCATCAAGTCCCCAGTCTTGCCTGTCTTCTTCCCAACTACAGTATCAGTTGCTTTCATTTCCTACAGAGGATTGGGGGGAAAGGGACAAAAAGCAAAGAGATACAGACATATAAACAAAGAGCTTTCATATGAATTTTGTTCTTAATTACAATGTACCCACTTTCTCATTGAAATCCTTCACCATAAATAACCCTTTTGAGCCAACAGACATCAAAACAAAAGAAAACATTGAGACAGAAAAACTTTATGGAACTTTTTCTTAAAAAAAACAAAAACAAAAACAAAAAACAAAACTTCTATGTCTGTAATTTTTAGGGAAGAGGTAAGCCTTTCTTTTTGTAACTAAAAAAATAAAAAAATAAAAAAATTTAAGGCACCAGCTATTTGTCATTGGAAATAAAACCATATTATGGATGAGAGAGAGGTTTGGTGGAAGGATTTTATCCCTTTCTAGGTGAACTTCTGAATGGTTTTCCTATTTTGAAAGAGAACGGAGAAGAAGAAAAACAGGGTGGTGTTTTGATTATTTAACAAAAATATAATGGCTATATATATTGTAAAGGATGAGGCAATGCCACGTCGACTTCTATCGGCTCTACTCCAATAAGCAGGCAACGCTCCCTCAGCAGTTGCTAGCTTTGCTGCGGGCTTTCCCTGCTCCCCTGCACCAGTGCGAAAAGCAGAGTGTGCCAAGCGGCTGGCGTCTGTACCCTGTGGGAAAAGTTAACTGTAATTCTTCGGCTTTTAAAATCAATTAACCCGTGTGTTAATTAACGTCAAGTCGACGGGAGGAGGAGAAGAAGAAGGGGAGGGAGGGAGAAAAGAAAAAAGCTGCAAGGGCGGATGGCAGAAGAGTTGGCACGGTGCCATCCATTCAGGGGCAACGCCACAGTTTCGTGTGATAGCAGCAGCGGGTATATGTTACGGGGCCCTGTATGCGGGCCAGACAGTGCGGTAAAGCCAAGGGAGATTATCCAGACCCCCAGGAGCGAACAGCAAGCAGCAACCGAAGGCGCAAGTGCCAGGATTACAGCCTAGGCTGCTCCAACTATGAGCCCTTCCTCGGACCCTGGGACTCGGCTACTTGGGGTTTGGGGGTCTTCCACACCACAGAGGCACAAAGCTGACTTTAATCACTTTTTTTCCTTTAAACTTGATTCTGCCGCAGTGGAGCCAGCACAGCGGATGTTTTCACACCCAGCAAGACAAAGGCCGTCGTCTCCGCCATGACACTGTTCCGTTTCAGGCAGAGGCCGGGATTCTGGACTCCTCGAAAAATCAAAAGAAACAAGGAAAACAAACAACAAATACAGCAACAAACAGAAAAAACTGAAAACCAAAATCGTTTGCCCATTTGCCCGTGCCAGAGGTGATCTGGGCATCTGTTGCAGCAGAAGGCGCTTGTGTGGGGCTAATTTTTTTTTTTTTTTTGGTGGGGGGCAAGCTGTTGGCTTGTTTGCTATTTCAACTTCGTTTATAATTAACTTAAAAAAAACCCCACCATTCAGCCTAGTCAACAACAAACAAAGAAAAAGCAGACATCGGAAGAGAAATGCCATAGGAAGCGGCATGAATACATGCCACAGCCTGTGCCACTTGCCACTTGGAAAACCTCAGGGAAAGACGCCAATTCTACAGCTGCGAAGAAGGCAGAGAAGGGAGCATAAAGGTCTACAACTAGAAATCATAAGGAAAGAATACTGCTTGTATAATCCTGGATTGCAATTGCACACAGCCTCTGCTGGGAGAAGAGAGGGAATATTTAAATGGAGATATAGACGGGTATAAATTAAGAGATAGGCACCTATCGATTGCATATAAACACATGTGTAAGGTTGTATGTGTATATAAATACGCATATTTTGAGACAAACGTTTAGATATGTATATATTTTGTGCTGTAGGTATGGGTATGTATATATAGGTGTATATGTTTATGCATATACACATATGTAGGATGTATGCATGTGTGAGAAAAAGGAGGGAGACAGAGGAGAGAGAAGGAAATATGTGTATGTGCATGTATGTGTACGCATACATCCCACTTTTTGACCCAGGTATACACAGAAGACAAAATAAAAATCATACTCCAGCAGCAAGCAGGCAGCCAGAGATTTATCTACATTCACTGCTATCACCAGGGAGATGAATGGGGCCGATCTGAAGCCCTTTTACAAGATCCACTATGGGAGTGAAGGAGGAGGAGGGATGCCACACAGACATGCACAAACTTGAAGGCAGAGGGATTTGGAAGGGGCTACTGAGGAAACACTGGTGGCATAATGCAGGGGAGAAGAAGGGGAAAGAGGCTTGTCTCTCTATGTTTTAGGTGGTTGTTTTTAAAAAATCTGCAAAAGGGTTTCAGGGAACGGCTGGTACTTACGTTGTCTGCGTTGCTGTGGATCCTGAAAGGTGTTCTGTTGGCACCGGGCGCTGAGCCAGGGGCAGGCGCTGGAAACAAAAGGGAGAGACAAAAAAATAAAGTCATTCAATGGGAATATTAATTGCTGCTCTTGTGGATTTTACAAAACACACAAACTGTTTTTTCTTTCTTAAAAAAAATGTGGATTGGCGCGTGTCCCTTTTGCATGGAATATACAAGTAGTATGGGATTTAACAGCCCAGTTACGGGACTCAGGATTAGCTGCGCTGGCATCTTTTGGGCATATTCTTCCTTTTAATGAATGAGCTTTCGCTGTTAATGAGGAATAATCGTTTGGCTAATGAGCTTTGAAACATTAAGAGAAAAGAGGTTTTTTCCGTTAATCGCTCTGGTGCGACTGCATGGATGGATTACAAAAGACAGCAATAGGAATGCAGTACAAAGGGGGGGACCTCTCCTGGAGTGGGAGAAGCACCGAGATGGGTGATGTGTCCCTGCGTCTTTCCTTCATTCTCTCTTTCGCTCTCTCTGCCAACTGCTATGGGTTTCCATAACTCCGCAATCAAAGTGGATGGTCGGGAAGGATTATTACAAAGAGTGAAGCCTCCGCTGTTAATGTCTCCAGTGTTTAATCATCATACAGTAGAATGGTTTTATGCATATTTCATTTGCATATCATTAAACTGTGTTAGCGAGGGGCATTCAGAGCCAGGAGAAGTACAAAGTTGGGGAGAGAGGGAAGAAAAAAAGGTCCCTATGATGCTTATCTTCAAACAGGGACTTGTTCCATGATCTGTCTTCTACTTTTGCTAAAATCATTATGACTTGGAAACCTTTGAAGTTGGATACAACCTTGGATTCTTCTAATTCCTGCAGAGCAGTGTATTTTAAAAAACAGCAGAAATGTTCCTGCACTAGACAATTAAAGGAATATAAACTCCAGTGGGTTGAAACTAGTAGCTCTTTGGGGAATGCAGTGGCAGAGGCTTCTACAAATACCAACACTTAGAAATATATAATAAAGAGCATCATATTAGAAACAAAGAAAACGAAGACAAGAAATATTAACACGTGGATTATATTTGTTTCTTTTGGGGGGTAATGAACTAAAGAGAATGAAGAAGCCATCGGTAATTTATCCCTTCATTAATGAACAGTCACCTTTTTGTATGTGTGTGTTTTTGTCCTTTCTTTTTGAAGAGGGATGTTGTTACTTTTGAAGCAATTAGTCAATCATTTTGTAGCTCTGATCTTTTTCCCCTGAACCCGACAGGAAAGAAAGGTGGTGGTTAGGGAATATGTGAGTATTGGGGGGGAGTTGGTGGGGGAGAGAAAGAATACAGTGAGTTCTTTGTAGATCTTATACATGCACAACATATTAATTGGGGGCTTTTAAAGCTCCCTCAATGGGCTATTTCATTCCTGGTAAAACCGCAGCTGGTTAGCCACTGTTGGTGACTCTTCAAATATTACTTTATTTTTATTCTGTTGCTGTTGTTGTTGTCTTGTTTTGTTTTTCCTCAGTTAAGAATGAAAATGTAGTATCACCCCTTCTTTTTTGAGTCTCTTCTCCATCTTCTTCTTCACTCCAGTTTCCAAACTGTAAAACAATGTTGGCTTAATATTGAAGCCTGGTGCACAGTCTAACTGGCACAACTTGATTTGGAAATGAGACGCTGTTTTATATTTAAATTACCCCTGCTCCCCCCTTATCCTCCAAAGCTTTGTCTCTGTTATGAATATGCAGATGAGGCATGATGTGATTACACTGTACAATTACTCCTGTCCATGGTGGTGGCAGGGGCTGCTAGGGAGACAGAGTCAGACAGCCTCCAAGCCAATACAGAGTTTTGTTTTCGGTATTTTTCCTATCTCCTTGGCACTGCGGCACATGCAGATGTCGCTGTTGTTCTTTATAAAGCCCTAATGATATGCAAAAGCATAACGATTTGGTTTGGACACAAAGCATCAACGAAATATTATGGATGTCTTTAAGAAAGGGGGAGAGAAAATCCTGACTGAAGGAATGTCCACATAAATTATTTTTATTTAAATGAATTCGAAGGATGGGGTGAGGGCAAGTCAGACAGAGTCGCATGGAAAACATGAATAATATTAATATGCATAAAGAATTCTCACCGAGGAGAAGCTCCTCACTACAGCTCTTGGGACAAACAGGTTCATTAGGAAACAGCTCAGAGCGACTACAGCATTTTGTTATTTCAATTTTTTTCCCTTATTTTAAATGAAGAGTCAGACAGATGTGTTTTCTTTGCATAGCAGCATTGAGATGGATCCAATCTGTGAAATTTGCTGCCCAAATAGCATTTCTAATGGAAATTGGAACTAAACAAGGGCACGGATATGGAAGGGAGGGGAGAAGAGAGAATACACGAGGAGGAGTACATTCAGAGCCACTGCATGGCATTTTTAGTACAGGAGGTTTTCAGAAACCATCTTTGCTTCGTTAGTCTCCCATGTGGGCTCCTGATATAGGGAGCTATCAGGGTATACCAAAATGAGCACTGAGACAGGCCTTTCTAGGTCTGAGGCTGAGGAAAGCAGCGGCAACTTGGTGCCTGTCCCCCAGAGCTGTCTACAGTTCAGAAGCCAAAAGCACAGCTACTTCTAATTTGGGGATGCAGTAGAGTGCCTACTGATCCAGGTATTTGTGAAAGATGGAATTCTTGGTGCTATCATAGTATACATTGCTAAAGAGCAGATGAAATTGGCTGCTTAAGGAGTCCTGATAATATCTATGTTGGTTAATTCTCATGATAATGATAACTGCAGTTGTCTAGTATTTTCAGAATGTTAAAATTACCAGTGTGGCTTAATGCATGTTTACAATGAATAGAGAGGGACAAAGAGTGAATGAGCCTATTGGGTGGATTCAAAACTGATAAAATATTTGGACTATTACTCATGGTCTCCAAGGACTAACAGAGAAGTCAAAGAAGCAGTAGTTGGAAAAAAAGATTTTGTTACCTCCCTTGGTCAGGTGGACAAAGAGTTCAAATTACTTTCATAATTCAGCTAAAGGAATTTTATACTTCTGTTTAAATTACATGAAGACATTTTTGATCTGATATGTATATCTGCATAAATTTCTATTATGATAGCATAATGTTGACCTGGAACTGGTCTGATTATAAGCATGTTCTAAATACTGTTGCTCTTCACCTATAATCTCTAAAACTTCCATTTATAAGTTTCTTTTAAGACTCCCCTACCAATAATTTTCAACTGTTACACGATTCTCAACTGTTGGTACAGTGTACAAAACTACAGAGTACAGTGAATTGATGATTATTTGGAGAATGGCTATTTAATCTGAATTATTTATATTTAACCTCTTATACTTTCCATCTCTGTTGTCAGAATTATGGATATAGAATTTTGAAAGAATACATGTAAAGAATTGAGCACAGTATCTGCACATAACAAGCTCTAAATAAGTGTTAGATTTTATTACTGCTATCATTACTATTATTACTTCAGTGTGTTGGTTACCATTTGAGAAAAACAAGGAAAAGAAAATAAAATTCAATCTTTACTTTTACTATTAAATAGCAATGCAGGTAAAAGGCTGAGTGGAAAAGTGTTAAACAGATATCCATGGTGAATAGACTGTGAATGATCTGTAATCAGAAGTCAAACTACAGCTTATGTCAATGCATAATAGACCCATGAAAGGGTTCCATTAAAAATGTATGTATAATTCTGAAATTTTTGTGTTGCATGACATCAATAGTCTGATAAGAGAGTTCTATTGTGATTGGTATGGAGGGTTTTGGGAAGTGAAAGGTGCTCATTATTTAACTACAATTATGAAGCAATGCCAACTTTCAGTATTTTTTTTACAAAAATAAGTTATATTTTTGAATAATACATTACAATGAAGTATCAATAATTTAAAAAATGTAGAAAGGAAAAAGTCTCTGTCTTTCCCCTCTTCTACCCATGAGTTCCTCACCCAACCCCCGAATAAGTAATCACTGTTACTGTTTTCTTGTTTATTCTATCAGCTATTAATATATTAAGAAGATATTAATATAATTTCTCTCCTACATCTTACACAAATGATACTTTTTATGAAGATTCCTTACAATTTTCTGTCAACACAATAAGTTCATTTGTGACTAGACAGCTTCATTTCCAGTAATCATGCCAATTATTCCTTTGTCCTTATCTCATTGGTGAGGATATCTAGTACGATGTTGAATAGAAGTAGTGATAGGTGACTATAAGCATCCTTACCTTGTTTCCAATCTTAGGGGATGTCACTGTCTTGTTCATGGTCATAGGGGAAGAAGAATTCAGCCTTTCATTACTAAGAATTACGCTCTTTATCATGTGAAAGAGGTTTCCTTCCACCCTTAGCTGCTAACAATTTTTTAAAAAAATCATGAATGGTTATTAAATTTTGTCAAATCATTTTCAGCCTCTACTGAAACACGTAACAGCTTAAAGCTGTGAGTATAGTGAATTACAATGACTGGTTTTCATATGCTAAATCAACCTGGCAATCCTGGGACAATCCCCCAGTGATCATGATATACTAATCTTTTTATATATTACAATAATTGACCTGCTAACATTTTAAGAATTTTTGAATCCATGTGCATGACAGACATTAGTCTATGATTTTTTGGGGGGCGTAGTAACTTTGCTATTGTTATCAGGGTCTTGCTGATAGCATAGAATGAGTTGGAGAGTGTCTCCCTCCTCTATATTCTGAAAAAGTTTGTATAAGATGATTATTTTGTCCTTAAATGCTAAATTGAATTAACCAGTAAAGCTATGAGGCTTGGGGATTTCTTTGTGGACAATTTTTATATAAAAAATTCAATTTTTTTTTTTTTTTTTGAGACAGAGTCTTACTCTGTCACCCAGGCTACAGTGCAGTGGCATGATCACAGCTCACTGCAGTATCAACTTCCTGGGCTCAAGTGATCCTCCCACCTCAGCCTCCTGAATAGTTGGGACTACAAGTGTATGCCACCACACCTGACTAATTTGTTTTTATTTTTATATTTTGTACAGACAGGATCTCACTTTGTTGCCCAGGCTGGTCTTGAAGTCCTTGCCTCAAACGATTCTCTTGTGTCAGCCTCCCAAAGTGATGATATTATAGGCGTGAGGCACTGTGCCTGGCCTACAAATTCAATTTTAGAAAAATGATCTTAGACTATTCAGATTTCTAATTTCTTATGTCAATTTTGGTAAGCTGGGGTTTTCAAAGAATTTGTCTATTTTCATCTTAGTTATCAAATTGATTGGAATACAGTTGTTAATAATATCCTACTATCCTTTATCTTATCTGTCAGAATTTTGGTGATGTCGTTATTTCATTTGTGATATTGGTGATTTGTTTTTTTCCTTAATCTTTTTAAAATCAATTTTATTAATCTTTTCAGAGAATCAATCTGATTGTTAATTTTTTTATTTCAACTCCTCATTATATAATGTCCTTTCTTCTATTTACTTCAGGTTTAATTTGCTTCTCTTTTTCTAGATTCATAAGGCAGAATCTTAGATAATTTTACACTTTACTTCCTATTACAGATGTGTAAAGTGATACATTTTCCTCTAACAATTGCTTTAGCTTCATCACACACATTTTCATAGGATGTGTATTCATTCTCATTTAGTTGAGATTAAAAAAAAAATTCCCTTGTCATTTTTTTTACAGGTGTTAAGTATATTGTTTAATTTCTAAATATTTGTTTTTTTTTCTAGGTATCTTATTACTATAAATTTCCAACTTGATACCACTGTTTCAGGGAAAATATTCTATGCAATTTCAACTCAAGACTTGTATGCCCCAACATATAGTCTATCTTTTTGAAATTCCATGTGCATTTGAGAAGAATCCATTGTTGTTCTGCTGTTGTTGATTTTTTCAGTTAAACATTTGATTTCCATTCAGTTAATTTTTCTTATTATTTTTTGCCTTCTACTTTCTTTGGGCTTCATTTTACATTTTGTTTCTAGTTTCTTGATGAGATATTTATATCATGATTTTCCAGCCTTTTTTTCCTTTTAAACATACATTTAAAGGTTATATATTTTCCTCTAGGAACAGCTTTAGATACAACCCCCAGGTTTTCACATGTCATGTTTTGATTATCATTTGGTTAAAAGTACTTTCTAATTTATACCATAATTTCCTCTTTTGCCTATAGGCTATTGGATTCTGTCTTTTATCCAGTCTAACAACTTGTCTTTTAACTGCGAAATTGAGTCAATTTATATTTAACATAATTACTGATATATTTTGAATTATAAACATATCATCTTACTGTTTCCTATTTGTTCTACCTGATTTGTTTTCTTTAAATTCTTTTTTGCAACACTTATAATTAACCAAGTCCTTCTCTTATTACATTTTTTGTTTTAGTTTGATAGTAATACATTATTTTACTATTAAGTTGTACCCCAAATATTGCGATATACATCTCTGACTCACTATAGTCTATTATAAATTAGTACTTTTGTCACTTCCCACACAATGCTAGAACTGAAATTGGTATTATTTTGTTTACTTCCTCCCACCTTTTGTTATTATTGACATGCATTTGATCATTCATGTGTTTTAAGTCTCACAAGATATTTTCATTTTTCTATTTTGCAGTCAAGATTCATTCAGACTCGCTCACATATACACCTTGTGCACTGCTCTGTGTTTATTCTTCCATTTTGACATTTCTTTCTGAGGTCACGTTTCTTCTACCTAAATTCTCCCTTTGGTGTTTCTTTTAGGTTGGGTATGCTGCTGATAAGTTCTCTCAGTTTTTGTTTTCCTATAGTTATTTTCATCTTCAATTTTCAAGGATATTTTCACAGCACAGAATTCTAGATTGGCAGTTATTTTCTTTCTGCTTTTAAAAGATGTCATTCCATTGTCTTTTGAGCTCCATCATTTCATTGAGAAGTCAGCTGTCAGTCTTATTGCTGCTTCCTTCAAGTAGCATGTCTTCTTTTTTTGTCTTCACTTAAGATTTTCTCTTTCAACTTCAGAAGTTTTACTAATGTGCCTAGGCGTGATTTTCTTGGTATTTATCCTGCCTGGGATACCTATGGCTTAATGTCTTTCCCCTTTTTGGAAACTGTTAGTCCTTAGCAGTTTGAAAATTACCTACTGCAATCTTTTTTTTACCTTGTAGGATTCCAATTACACATATATTAAATATTTTCAGTGTATCTCCTATGGGATTTATGCTGTTTATTTTCCAGCCTTTTATCCCTTTATGCTTTGGTTTTAGCATTTTTTAACTGATTTATCACACTCAACAATTCTCTCTTTATTTCCAATCTGCTATTAAGCCTATTTATAAATGCCTTAATTTAAGTTGCTGTATTTTCAGTTCCTGAATATACATTTAATTCTTCTTTTGTAAGCTGCAGTTCTTTTGTTCTCCAATATATTATCATTTTAGAGCTATCTAAGAGCCATATCTGATAAGTATATCTGATTCACTTCACTGTGGATCTATTTCTGCTGTCTGCTTTTTCCCCCCCTTTGGTCCTGTGTTTTGCTATTCCTAGAAAATATTGAATGGATGCCACATATTGTGTGTGAAAAATCTTAGAGGTTCTGTAAGATATCTTCTTTTGAAGAAAAATTACCATATCACCTGGGAGGTAGCAGGATAGAACAAGGGCAGATTACCTCCAATCCAATAAAACAGTAAACTGGCTTGAAGCTAGGTTAGTCTTTTTAAGACTCACATTGCATCTGGTTCATCTCATCTCTTAGGTCCCATTTCCGTGACAGACCCTGACACTTGATTTTTGTCTTCCCAGCACTATGAGATTACTGAAAGCTCTACTAGGCTTTCAGTAGACTTCTGCTTAGGATCTTATTCTGGAAAAGACAAACTGAAACTCTGAGCTATATGCTTACTATAAAATCTCTCTGAAATAATACCATCAAAAAAGGAAGTGATGACATTTGTTCTTTGTGAACCTGTATTTATGCCTAGTAATGAAATTGAGAATAATTTCTCCTCTCATTCAGACTTTTGGCGTCTCTCCCAAACTGTATTTTTTTTTTTTTTAAGTCCGCAATTCCTTAAGCTCAACTGCAGATGTAATTCTTCACGATCAACGGCAAATTATCATAGTACCTGTGAAAATAATAAGTCTGGGATAGGAGACTTGAATTCCAATAATTAGTTGTTCTCTTTCAATCTCTGTGACTGATCCTGTGCTGCAATCCTCACTAATCAATGCTAGTTTTGTCCTTTCCTACCCTAAAGGCTATTCTTCTTGACAGAGAAAAAGAATCTGAAGAACAATTCTCTTTCTCTCCCCTTCCTTCTCTCACTTTTAGTAATCTCTCTCTTTATTTTTTGAGACAGAGTCTTACTTTATCACCCAGGCTGGAGTGCAGTGGTGCAATCTTGGCTCACTGCAACCTCCACCTCCAGGGTTCAAGTGATTCTTGTGCCTCGGCCTCCCAAGTATCGGGGATTACAGGCACACATTGCCACGCCTGGCTAATTTTTGTATTTTTAGTAGAGATGGGGTTTCACCATGTTGGCCAGGCTGGTCTCAAACTCCTGACTTCAAGTGAGTCACCTGCCTTGGCCTCCCAAGCTGTTGGGATTACAGGCGTGAGCCACTGTGCCCAGGCCTCGTTTAGTAATCTCTTGACATCAAAATCCTGCAGCAAGTCTCTTTTACTTTTCCCTAGAAGCAACCCACAAATTATTGGCCTTATATGCTCCTCCTTATATTTTAATATAATTATTTATACCTAAATTTAATATAAAATCACATTGGTCTTCTTTACATTTCCCCCTCTCCCTTTTCCTGAAAAGGGGGGAATTAATTTATTCATCAATTACAGACAAACACACTGCTACTTTAAAGACTGGTTGCGATATAAGCAGTAAGTCAATAACTATACAATGTGATATGTGTTAGGTGCAATTTTAGTGTTATTGTGTTATTTTCATTTATTTTTTAGCTTTCTTCCTTTTTTTTTTTTTTTTTTTTTTTAGAGATTATGTCTATGAAGTTATATTTACCCTTTATCTGAATGTTTTTAAAATGTGCCTTATCACGTCCATGGTAACACTGTCCAAAAGAACTTTCGGAAACTATGGAAATGTGATTTCTAATAGGGTAACCAATAGCTAGTACAATGGACCAAATCTTTAACTTAATTTTAATTTATTAAACTTAAATAGTCACATGTGGCTAGGGGTGAACTTATTGGACATGTAGCTATATAATATGTCCAATATTCATCAGTCCTGCCTATTTTGCCTTAAAATTGAATGACTACTTTCTTTAAGAGTTCTAATTGTTTTTAACCTATAAGTACTCAGGTGTTGATCAAAATTAGGTTCATATAGTTTCCCTATCATTTCTTTCATCTATTGAGGATGCAGATTATTAGCAAGGCAAAGCAAAAATATGTCCAAAATTCGACTTTTAGTAAAATGGATTTTGAGAATGCATTTGAATAGCTGATACCACATGATTATTATATCCTGAGTCTACACTTTTTAAAAGGATCTGAATCAGGATTTCTAGAATATACTACTTATTTGACCAAGCAAATTATAGCATATCCTTTTGAAGCAATTACTTCTGGTCTCTATTTTTATGCTTACCCAGGTGCTTTCTATCATGTTTCCTCTCAAATTCTGCTCCCAACTGCCAATGTATAGTCATTTATGAATGCCGTGTCTACAGTCAAGAATGCAATCTCATGAAAGAGAATGCAACTAAATGGCCAACTTTGAGATTAACACAAAACTTGTAACTAATTATTACAATGCTTATGTGTGCTTCTATATATGTGCAGATAGATATATACATAATGCATGTATTTTATAGATTTGTATGAAGTAGAAACAGCATTTTCCAGAAGGTTAAAATAAATGATTAAATTTAAAGAATTCAGTATAAAGAATTTAGTTTTATGAAGTGAGGGATGTCCTGTATTAAGAATTAATTACAGGCTGGGTACGGTGACTCATACCTGCAATCCTAATACTTTGGGAGGCCAAGGTAGGTGGATCACCTGAGGTCAGGAGTTCAAGACGAGGCCTGGCCAACATGATAAAACTCCGCCACTGCTAAAAATACAAAAATTAGCCAGGTGTGGTGGCACATGCCTGTAATCTCAGCTACTCAGGAAGCTGAGGCAGGAGAATCTCTTGAATTCAGGAGGTGGAGGCTGCAGTGAGCCAAGATCATGCCACTGCACTCCAGTCTGAGCAACAGAGCAAGACTCTGTGACAAAAACAAAAACAAAAACAAAAGGCCAGGCACAGTGGCTCACACTTGTAATCCCAGCACTTTGGGAGGCTGAGGCAGGCAGATCATGAGGTGAGGAGATCGAGACCATCGTGGCTAACATGGTGAAACCCCGTCTCTACAAAAAATACAAAAAATTAGCTGGGCGTGGTGGCACGCACCTGTAGTCCCAGCTACTTGGGATGCTGAGGCAGGAGAATCGCTTGAACCCAGGAGGCAGAGGTGGCAGTGAGCAGAGATCGCGCCACTGCACTCCAGTCTGGGCGACAGAGCAAGACTCCGTCTCAAAATAAATAAATAAATAAATAAATAAATAAATAAATAAAATAAGAATTATAGAAGAATATTTAAAAGTTTCCATTGGTCTTAAAAAAATAAAGAATAGCATTTCATAGAGAGAATCAGATGTTATCTGAAAGTAAATGAGACTAGAAAAATAACATGTGGACTCTCAAAATATCTCCCAAATTTGAGTATTGTGCAATACGTGTGTTCAATGCCTATATGAAATACTAATTGATTTCTAGATAGTCATTTAAATATTTTTCTAATGAAATATGTTTGTCCATATTTTAGTGGATTTCAATGTGAAGGGATGATAGTTCAGGCTTTGGAATAATACAGACCTAGGAATTCTGTAATATATAACTCTAATTATGATGTTTCCTGGCCTCAAAAATAAGTTAGCAGCTTTCCCATGATGTCTTTTTGATAGTATTTTAAGAGATTATAGGTGTCAGTCAACATTATTTAAGAATGTCCTCCTTTAAAAACTTTAAAACTTTAAAACTTTAAGATTTTAAACAGATAATTAGAGAATTAGTCACGTTACAAATTGGTTCTTTACTTGTTACAGGCTTCACCCAGAATTAAAAAGCCTCTTTGGGCATTAAAAATAGTATTATGTTTTTACATTTTTTTGTAGAATTACTTACAAATTTTCAGGAATTTTTTTTTTAATCACACAGAATAAGACATACTTGCCTTTGGGATAAAATGCATAACTATCAACACAGTTATAATAAAAGTGCTTCATATTCATTACCATTATTATAATTATACCTTACATTTGTCTAGGACTTTACAATGTACAAAGTACTTTTACATACACTGTTTCTTTTAAAAGAATGGCATCACAAGAAAGTGAACTGATACTAACTTTTTTCAATGAATACTGGCACTCTTAAAATGGAGATAGAAACCATGCCTATCATGTTATATAACAACAACAACAACAACAACAAAACACATTTTGCTGAGCTTCTCAAAAGGAGGTATGGCAAAGCGTAGGTTCTGGAATCAACAGGACCTATAATGGGATCCTAATTTTACTTACTTTCTAGCTGTGTGAATTTGAGCAAGCAACTTAACTTGTCTGTACTTCATTTTCCTCATCTCTGAATTCAGAATTTGAACCTCATAGAGTCAGATTAAATGAAAAACCTTTTACATATCCTAAAGCAACACATAGAATTGCTGATACCAGGTATATAGTGGGAACTCAATAAATAAAGATGATAATGAAAATGTTACTTTTATTATTAAGATGATCTATTCTTTTCCACTGACCTTCATAATCTTTCAATAAAACATACTATACAAAGTAAATAATTAGATATGACAATGACTGATCTTAGATCATAGATCAGGTGAGGAAGAAAGGTGAAAGTCTATTTTGGAAGCAGATGAGACAGTATACCATAGGAAATGGAACTCATTAGAAAAAATCGAGGTTACACCTAAACTGGTTTAAATTTATGATACTTAAACAGGGTAGAAAGTTATACTAAAAGCATCACAGGCAATTTTGCTTTAGGAAGAGTAAAATGGAAGCCTGTTTGTGATGTGAATGTTAAATGAAAGAAAACAGAATCGTATCTGTAAAATAAGAAGTAATATCATATAAAGTGAAGAGGGGTACAGGGAACATGAGGCTAGAATAGTTTAATTTGTATAAGCATATTAGCTCACTTAGATTGATCACAGAGATTAAAAGAACAAGGATAAAAGATTGACCTGCAGTTTGGCACAAAAAACCTCTCTGCTCCTAAGCAAAAGATCCTAATGAGTCTCCTTACAAATGTGTGCTGTCAGTTAAACAAGGAGCCTCCATTTAAAGTGTTTATTGCTTAAGGTAGCCATCACTATTATTATATAAACAACTGAAATTATAGGCCCTGTTTACATAAAATTAATATCATCTTTGCATTAACATTTGCTGATTTTTTAATTTGTCTTGAAGTTCTTCTTTCAGAGTGTAACATTTACTCAGAAAATTAACATTATTTGAGGGCCTATTGCAGGCATACCTCAGAGATATTGCAGGTTTAGTTCCATATCACCACAGTAAAGTTAATATTGCAATATAGTGAGTTGCATGAATTTTTTTGTTTCCCAGTGCATATAAAAGTTATGTTTACACTATACTGTATAGTCTAGTAAGTGTACAATAGCATGTCTAAAAAATGTGCATACCTTAATTTAAAAGACCTTATTACTAAAAATTGCTACCAATCATCTGAGGCTTCAGTGAGTCATAATCTTTTTGCTGGAGAAGGATCTTGTCTTGATGTTGATGGCTGCTGACTGATCAGGGTGGTGGTTGCTGAAGGTTGGGGTGGCTGTGGCAGTTCCTTTTCTTTTTTCTTTCCTTTCTTTCTCTCTCTCTCTCTCTCTCTCTCTTTCTTTCTTTTTTTTTTTTTTTTGACAAAGTCTAGATCTGTCTTCCAGGCTGGAGTGCAGTGGCACAATCTTGGCTCCCTGCAACCTCCGCACCCAGGTTTCAAGCAATTCTTGTGACTGGACTGTGGCAGTTTCTTAAAATGAGACAACAATGAAGTCTGCTGTGTCAATTGATTCTTCTTTTCATGAAAGATTTCTTTGTAGCACGTGTGCTGTTTGACAGCATTTTCCCTACAGTAGGATGCCTTTCAAAATTGGACTCAATCCTCTCAAACCCTGTTGCTGCTTTGTTAACAAAGTTTATATAATATTCTAAAACCTTTGTTGTCAATGTCAAGAGTGTTTACAGCAGACTTCATCTCAAGATGGAGTAGATACCATGTTAAGAACGGCTCTGTTTATTCATAGGAAGCAACTCCTTAGCCATTCAAGTTTTATCATGAGATTGCAACAATTCAGTTACATCCTCAGGCTCCACTTCTAATTCTAGTCCTCTGGCTATTTCCACTATGTCTGTAGTTACTTCTTCCATTGAAGTCTTGAGCCCCTCAAGTCATCCAAGAGGGTTGGAATCAACTTCTCCCAAATTCCTGTTAATGTTGACATGTTAACTTTCTCCCATTAATCACAAATGTTCTTAATGGCATCTAGAATGGTGACTGCTTTCCCACAGGTTTTCAATTTACTTTGCTAAGATCCAGCAGAAGAACAGCTATCTATGGCAGCTATAACCTTATAAAATGTATTTCTTAAATAATAAGACTTGAAAGTCAAAATGACTCCATAATCCACAGGCTGCAAAATGTTTGCTCTGTTAGCAGGCCTGAAAACAACATTAATATCCTTGTATATCTCCATCAGAATTCTTGGATGTTGAATGACTTAGGTGCATTGTCAAATAGTAGGAATATTTGGAATGGAGTTTTTTTTCTGAGCAGTAGGTCTCAACAGTTGGCTTAAAATATTCAGTAAGCCATGCTGAAAGCAGATAAGCTGTCATGCAGGTTTTGTTATTCCATTTAGAGACCACAGGCAGAGTAGATTTAGCATAATTCTTAAGGGCCCCAGGATTTTTGGAATGGTAAGTGAGCATTGGCTTCAACTTAAAATTACCAGCTGCCCCTAACAAGAGAATCAGTCTGTCCTTTGAAGCTCTGAAGCAAAGCATTAACTTCTCCTTTCCAGCTATTAAAGTCGCAGATGGCATCTTCTTCTAATAGAAGGCTATTTCCTCTATATTGAAAATCTGTTGTTTAGTGTAGTCACTTTCATCAATTAACTTAGCTAGATATTCTGGGTAACTTGCTGCAGCTTTACCATTAACACTTGCTGCTTCATCTTGCAATTTTATATTATGTAGATGGCTACTTTCCTTAAACCTCATGAACCAACGGCTGCGAGCTGTAAACTTTTCTTCTGCAGCTTCCTTGCCTCTCTTGGTCTTCGCAGAATTGAAGAGTTAGGGCTTTGTCCTGGATTAGGCTTTGGTTTAAGGGAATGTTGTGGCTAATTTGATCTATTCAGACCACCAAAACTGTCTCCATATCAGCAATAAGGCTGTTTTACTTTCACTACTTCACTGGAGTAGCATTTTAAATTTTCTTCAAGAATTTTTCCTTTGCACTCATACTTGGCTAAGTGTTGAGTGCAAGAGGTCTAGCTTTTGACCTGTCTTCACTTTTTACATGCCTTCCTCACTAAGCTTAATCATTTCTCGTTTTTTATTTACAGTGAGAGATGTGTGACTCTTCATCTGAACACTTTTTAGAGGCCATTGTTGGGTTATAAATTGGTCTAAGTTCGATATTGTTGTGTCTAACATCCATATTGTCTTAGGGAATAGGGAGGCCTGAAGAGAGCAACAGAGATGAGGGAATGCCCAGTTGGTCAAGCAGTCAAAATACACACAACATTGATAATCTAAGTTAGCCATCTTACATGAGCATAGTTCATAGCATCTCAAAACAATTACAATAGTAACATCAAAGATCACTGACCACAGAATACCATAATAGACTGAAAAAGTTTAAAATATTGAGAGAATTAACAAAATGTGACACAAAGTGAGCACTACAGACTTGCTCACCCAGGGTTGCCACAAACCTTCAATTTGTTAAAAACAAATCAACACAATATTTGTAAGTGCAGAGGAGGGTAATAAAACAAGGTATGTCTGTATATGTCAGGTGTTTACATAAACTGCATAATTTTTATGCCCATATTACAGGTAAGAAAGGGTAAATGAAAAGCTTAAAGTAACAGCTAATACCTCGTGGAAGTAGCATACAAATCAAGATTTAAAAACTTGGAAATAAATGTTCTATCCCCACTCTCTGCACGATTTTTCCAAGATCAAATGTACCTGATTAATGGTAGCACTGAAGAAATGTTATTTGTTCTGGTTTCTCCAATTTTTCCTCCCTGCCTTAGCACAGGGGAGTTCACAATTTGTAGGGTTTTATAAATTATATTGAAATACCATAGAAAAATAATAGTAGCTTGCTTGAAAACATACTAACAGCTGTGCAGGGCACACAACAAGCACTCAATAAGCATCTCACTTATCCAACTTTAAAAATGAGTTATTAAATATTGAAAAATTATTTCATGGCACAGAAAGCACATCAGCCAACATTAAAAAACAAAGTACACAGTTAAAAAGAAGGGCACACTAAGGTGGTGGTATATTATCCCTGACTATTTTTTATGATTCCCCTAGACAAAGGATTTCGAGCAAAGAGGGAACCGTATTTGTTCATTGTAAACATTTAGTCTAGAGATTTAAAGGCTGTTTTGCACACTGAGTCTATAGAGAGACAGGCGATTGCTCTCTGTCACAATTTCAAAGTCCATCTTCTTTACCTCATCAATTTGCAGCTTAGTAGGGGTGAGGATGAGAGAAGAGTTATATTGCACTCCCAGAAGTAAGGGGCTGTTTTCCTGCCTGTCATTCTACCAACCTCCCAGAATAAATTGCTACTTAGAAAAAGGAAAGTCAAACATTTGTGAAACATATTGCTATTTAGAAAAAAAAAAGAATTGTTTTGCAAATAGTAGCACTATTAAAAGAGGAGAGAGAATAGCATCAGTCATTTTATATTACATATAAGCAGCTTATTAAAGAATTAAATATTTATAGACTATAAAGCAAGCAGGCGATGAGTCGCAAACAGCTTGCTGAGAAGTACATTATAAAACAATGAGTCTGTCAGTGATTGATAAAGAATGGAGAGCACAAATGCTTTATAAATTCTCTAAGTTAGCTATGAATTTCCAGACCAGAAGAATAGGACACAGTAGCCAGCAATGTCACACCAACTCAAGCTGATGTATATGCCAAAAGCTTTCAGTGAACAAAAAGTACACTTCTCTTTGATCCTTCCACCTCCATCTAATGTAAAGAGCTGCAAAGCCCAGAGAACTGCAAGGGCTTTATGGATGCTCACTTCCAAGTTAATAGATGTTAGATTTAGATATCCATATAACTCACTTTATTTTCTTCTGACTTTTTTCTTATCTGATAACAAAGTCTATATAATTTCAAAGAAAAATATCCCCCTTCCTTTCAGAATCATATACATTAGAGACCAGATCACCTAATCTAATTCTATCAGTTTAGAGTAAAAGCAACTAGGACTTAAAGGTGTAAAGTGATTGATCCAAGTTCACACAGCTGGTTAATACCACAATTAAGATTAAAACTTGGGTCTCCTATCTCCTTGATCAATATTCTTCCCATAGCATCACCTTCTTTAGCCAATCCCTTTTTAAAATGAAAATTCTGGGCTTTTGCTATTCATAACCTTATTCATCAGTTAGAAATTGTGAACTCTTTCTCTCATAAAATTATATTTCAATTCAGTTTAGATGATGGTTTTAAGAGAAAAAAAGCTTTAAGTGGATAAAACTTTAATCTATATATTCTCTGAGAGAAACAGAATATAATCTGCCTCTCCATAGTCATTCTAGAGTTTGAGATAATAGGATGCTATTAAGACAATGTTGGCTCTTTCTTGAGGAAAGGCTTTCTTTTATGCACTAACTACCTGGGAGGATGAATTTTCATTCTTTATGAGAGTGACTGGTCAAGACCTAAAGGTGTTCATAATCTTAAATGCCAGAAAAAGTCATCTCTCCTTGACTTCGTGAGTCATAGCTTCTATGTGTTCTGGATACAGTACTTTGGAATTCCATCCTTTTCTATTCTCTGTCTTCAAATTTAAACAGTCATCTGGTTTCCATGTAATTGAGCCTGAAGTTCCACTTGCAAACTCGACAGAGACACACTGTGAGTCAAATAAAATTATGAATCAAATCCTTTGTACCTTGTACAGATGCCAAAGCACCGAGTAGTAGAAATCAAACCACTGATGCCCCTGCCCATAACCCTACCATTATTTTTTTGGTAATACTTGAATTTCTATGAAATTATATCCCACCAGAAAATCTATTTGATTACATTAGATGCTTCTTTTTAACTTTATTGAGGTATGGTTGGCATATAAAAAGCTGCACATATTTAATGTATACATCTCAATGAGTTTGAGGAGACGTATACACCCAAGAAACCACTACCATTATCAAGGTCATAAACATATCCATCACTTGCTAAAGTTTTCTCATGCCTGCTTTACCATTATTATTGTTGCTGTTATTGCTTTTTTTTGTGTGTATGGTAAGAACACGTAACATAAGATCTACTCTCCTAGCAAATTTGCCTACGGGCATCATGTTATATGGTAGATCACCAGAACTTACTTATCTTGTACAAGTGAAACTTTGTACCCATTAACCATAACCTCCCTGTTTTGCCCTCTCCCCAGCCTGTGGCAACCATCATTCTACTCTCTGCTTCTGTAACTTCAACTTCTAAAGATTCTACATGTAAGTGAGATTACACAGTACTTGTCTTTCTGTGCCTGGATTACTTTACTTAGCATAATGCACTCCAGGTCCACCCATTTTGTTACTGACAGGATTTTCTTCTTCTTCTTTTTTTTTTTTTTGTTAAGGCTGAATAATACTACATTGTATTTATATGTCATAATTTATCTATTCATCTGTTGGACATTTAAATTGTTTCCACATCTTGACTATTGTGAATCATGCTGTAATGAAGATGGAAGTGCAAATATCTCTTGGACACTGGTTTCATTTCCTTTAGATATGTAACCAGAAGTGAGATGGCTAGGTCATATGGCAGTTCTATTTTTAAATTTTTTCAGAAACTTCCATATTTTCCATAATAACTGTACCAATATACATTCTCACTAACAGTATACAAAGATTCCCTTTTCCCAATACCCTTGCCAACACCTGTCATCTGTTGTCTTTTTTGTAATAGCCATCTTTTTAAAAAATTATACTTTAAGTTCTGGGATACATGTGCAGAATATGCAGGTTTGTTACATAGGTATACACAGGCCATGGTGGTTTGCTGCACCCATCAACCCATCATCTACATTAGGTATTTCTCCTAATGCTATCCCTCCCCTAGCCCCCACCACCTGACAGGCCCCAGTGTATGATATCCCCTTCCCTGTGTCCATGTGTTCTTATTGTTCAACTCCAACTTATAAGTGAGAACATGCAGTGTTTGGTTTTCTGTTCTTGTGTTAGTTTGCTGAGAATGATGGTTTCCATCTTCATCCGTGTCCCTGCAAAGGACATGAACTCATCCTTTTTTGTGGCTGCATGGTATTCCACAGTGTGTATGTGCCACATTTTCTTAATCTATTATAGTAGCCATCTTAACATGTGTTAGGTGATAGCTCATTGAAGTTTTGATTTGCATTTCCCTTATAATTAGTGGTGTGAAGCATTTTTTCATATACCTGAAAAGTTATTTGTACGTTATCTTTGGAGAAAGGTTTATGCAGGTCTTTTGTCTATTTTAAAATCAGGTTATTTCATTTTTGCTATCAGTTGTATGATTTCCTTGTACATTTTAGATATTAGCCCCCCTTTTTTGAGAAAGGGTTTCATTCTGGTGCCCAGGCTGGAATGCAGTGGTGTGGTATTGGCTTACTGCAGCCTCTAGTTTCCCAGGCTCAGGTGTTCCTACCACAGCCTCCCAAGTAGCTGAGATTACAGGCATGCACCACTACTCCGGGATAATTTTTGTATTTCTTATAGAGGCAAGGTTTCACCATATTGCCCAGGCTGGTCTCAAACTCCTGAACTCAAGTGATCTACTTGCCTTGGCCTCCAAAAGTGCTGGAATTACAGGTGAGCCACTGTGCCCAGCTATCCTTTATCAGATACATGGTTTGCAAATCTTTTCTCCCAATCCGTAGGTGGCTTTTTCATTTTGTTAATTGTTTCTTTTGCCGTGCAGACGCTTTTTAGCTTGATGCAGTCCTACTTATTTTAGATTTGTTGCCTGTGCTTTTGGTGTCATATCCAAAAGATAATTGCCAATACCAATGTCAAGGAGCTTTTATCTTATTTTTTATTCTAGGAGTTTTATAATTTCAGGTCTTATGTTTATGTCTTAAATCCATTTTGAGTTGATTTTTGTGTATAGTGTAATATAAAGGTCTAATTTCATTCTTTTTCATGTGGATATCCCATTTTCCTAACACTATTTATTGAAGAGACTATTTTTTTTCCTATGATGTATTCTCAGCACCCTCGTGAAAAGTTAGTTTACTGCATATATGTGGGTTTATTTTTGGGCTCTTGATTCTGCTCCTCTGGTCAATGGGTCTGTTTTTATGCCAGTACTAAATGCTGTTTTGATTACTATAGCATTGTAACATAATTTGAAATTAGGAAGGGTGATATCTCCAGTTTTGTTCTTCTTGCTCAAGATTGCTTTGACCATTTGGGGCCTTTTGTGCTTCCAATTTTGAGATTGTGTTTTTATTTCTGTGAAAAGTGTCACTGAAATTCTGATAGGGATCACACTGAATTTTACATGTAAACAATATCAATTCTTCCAATCCACAAACATGAGATATCTTTCATTTTCTTTGAGGTGTCTTTTCATTTCTTTGCATCTACCTCAACTTCTTTAATCAGTATTTTATTGTACTACAGATATTTCACCTCCTTGGTTAAATTTATACCTAAGTATTCTATTGTTTTTTGATGTTATTGTAAATGGAATTGTTTTCTTAATTTCTGTTTCAGAGAATTTGTTGTTAGTGATACAAATATAACTCTATTCCGGCAACTTTACTGAATTTATTAGTTATAACAACTGTTTGGTGGATTCTTTAGGAGTTTTTTTTGAAATAAGGTAAAGTTATCTTACCTTAAGTTAACTTAACAAACAGAGACAATTTTACTGTTTTCTTTCTGATTTGGATGGATTTTCCCCCCTAACTGCTTTAGCTAGGACCTCCAGGCACTGTGTTGAAAAGAAGTGGCAAATATGGGCACCCTTGTCTTGTTCCTGATCTTGCAGGAAGCCTTTCAGTTTTTCATCACAGAGTAGGATGCTAGCTTGGGCTTGTCATACATGGCTTTTATTATGTTGTGGTACATTCGTTCTACATCTAATCTATTGAGAGGTGTTTTGTTTCGTTTTTTTTTTTAAATCAAGAAATCATGTTGAATGTTATCAAATGCTTTCTCTGCATCTATTGAGATGATCATATGATTTTTATATTTCATTCTGTTAATGTGGTATATTACTTTTACTGATTTGTGTAGGTTGAACCATGACTGGATCCCAAGGATGAATCCCACTTGACAATGGCATATAATCTTTTCAATGTGCTGTAAAATGTAGTTTACTAGTTTCGTTTTTAGTATTTTCACATCTATGTTCGTTACAAATATTGGCTAGTAATTTTCTTTTCTTGCAGTGTTCTTGTCTGGCTTTGGTATCAGGGTAATGCCGGCCTTATAGTATGAGTTTGGAAGTGTTCCCTCCTCTTCACATTTTGGAGGAGTTTGAGTAGGACTGGCATTAATTCTTCTTTAAATACTTGGTAGAATTCACTAGTGAAATCATCTTGTCCCGAGATACTCTTTGTTGAAAGGTTTTGCATTCCTTAGTCAATCCCATTACTTGTTTTTGGTCTATTCAGATTTCCTATTTTGTCAAGGCTCAGTCTTGTTAATTTGTATGCTTCTACAAATTTATCCATTTCCTCTAGGTTATCCAATTTGTTAGCATATACTTCTTCACAGAAGATTCTTATGATCCTTTGTATTTCTGTGATATCAGCTGTAATGTCTCTTCTCTCATTTATAATTTTATTCATTTGATTATTTTCTCATTTTTCCTTAGTCTAAAGATTTTCATTATAATTTTCATTATCTTTTCAAAAAACAACTCTTTGGTTGATTTTTTCCATGGTTTTTCTAGCCTGTTTCATTTATTTCTTCTAGATGTTTATTCCTTCCTTCCTTCTGCTAACTTTGGGATTATTTTGTTCTTCTTTTTCTAGTTCCTTGAGATATAAAGTTAGGCTGTTTATTTGTGATCTCTCTTTTTTCTTAATGTAGGCATTTACTCCTATAAACTTCTTTGTTAGAACTTCTGTGGCTGCACTGCATAAGTTTTGGTATGTTGAGTTTCCATTTTTGTTTCTCTCAATATACTTTTTGATTTCTCTTTTGATTTCTTCTTTGTGACTCTTTAGTTTTGAGTGTTTACTTTTTTGATTTTTGATTTTAATTTTGTGCGTACATAGTCGTATATGTATTTACAGGGTACATGAGATATTTTGACACAGGCATGCAACGTGTAATAATCATATAATGTAAAATTGGATATCCCCTCAAACATTTACATATGTGTTACAAACAATCCAATTATACTCTTTTAGTTATGTTAAAATGTACAATAACATTATTATTGACTATAGACACCCTATTGTGCTATCAAATACTAGGTCTTGTTCACATTCTTTTTTTTCTTTTGACCCATTAACCACCCTCACCTTCCCCTTATCCCTCAACTACCCTTCCCAGCCTCTAGTAACCATCCTTTTACTTCTATCTCCATTAGTTCTATTGTTTTGACTTTCAGACTCCACAAATAAGAAAGAACATGTGATATTTGTCTTTCTATGCCTGGCTTTTTTCACTTAGTATAATGACCTCCAGTTCCATCCACGTTGTTGCAAATGACAGGATCTCATTCCTTTTTATGGCTGAATAGTACTCCATTGTGTATATGTATCACATTTTCTTTATCCATTCATCCGTTGATGAATACTTAACTTGCTTCGAAATTTTAGCTATTGTGAACAATGCAGCAACAAACATAGGGGTGCAGATATCTCTCTGATATACTGATTTCCTTTCTTTTGTGTATATACCTAGGAGCAGGATTGCTGGATCATATGGTAGCTCTATTTTTAGTTTTTTCAGGAACCTCCAAACTATTCTCCCTAGTGGTTGCACTAACTTGCAGTCTCATCAACATCATCATACATCATCAAGTATAGGAGGGTACTCTTTTCTCCACAACCTTGCTGGCATTTGTTATTGCCTGTCTTTCGGATATAAGCCATTTTAACAGAGGTGAGATGATATCTCATTGCAGTTGTGATTTGCATTTCTCTGATGATCAATGATGCTGAGCACCTTTGTATGTCTTCTTTTGACCATTTAAAAACTGGATTATTAGATTTTTTTTTATAGAGTTGTTTGAGCTCCTTATATATTCTGGCTATTAATTCCTTGTCAGGTGGGTAGTTTGCAAATATTTTCTCCCAGTCTGTGGGTTGTTTCTACACTTTGCTGATTATTTCCATTGCTGTACAGAAGCTTTTAAACTTGATATGTTTTCATTTGTCAATTTTTGCTTTGGTTATCTGTGCTTGTGGGCTATTACTCAAGAAAGAAATTTTTGCCCACACTAATGTCCTGGGGATTTTCCCCAATGTTTTCTTGTAGTAGTTTCGTATTTGAAGTCTTATATTTAATTATTTAATTTATTTGCTTGATTTCTGTATATATATAGAGAGACAGGGGTCCAGTTTCATTCTTCTGCATTTATTGAAGATAAATATGCTGCATTTATCCCAGCACCATTTATTGAAGAGACTGTCTTTTCCCCAGTGTATGTTCTTGGTACCTTTCTCAAAAATGAGATAACTGTAGGTGTGTGGATTTGTTTCTGGGTTCTCTATTCTGTTCCATTAGTCTATGTGTCTGTTTTTATGCCCGTATCATGTTGTTTTTGTTACTATAGCGCTACAGTACAATTTACAGTCAGGTAAAGTAATTCTGCCAGTTCTGTTCTTTTTGCATAAGATAGCTTTGACTATTCTGGGTCTTTTGTAGTTCCATGTACGTTTTAGGATTGTTTTTTTCTATTTCTGTGAAGAATGTCTTCACAGTCTACATATTATATAGAATCTATAGATTGCATTGGGTAGTATGGACATTTTAACAATATTGATTCTTCCAATTCATGAACAGGAAATGTCTTTCCACTTTTTTGTCATCTTCTTCAATGTCTTTTATCAGTGTTTCCTAATTTTGATCATAGAACTCTTTCACATCTTTGGTCAAGTTGATTCCTATGTATTTCATTTTATTTGTGGCTGTTGTAAATGGGATTACTTTTTGAATTTCTTTCTCAGATTGTTCAGTCAGCATACAGGAATGATACTAATTTTTGTATGTTTATTTTGCATCTTGCAACTTTACTAAATTTGTTTATCAATTCTAACAGTTTTGATGGCATCTTTGGATTTTTCCAAATATAAGATCGCATCATCTGCAAACAAGGATAATTTGACTTCTCTTCCTGTTTGGATGCCCTTTATTTCTTTCTCTTGTCTGACTGCTCTA
The DNA here is from genome assembly GCF_024542745.1 of Macaca thibetana thibetana. Taxonomy (NCBI): domain Eukaryota; kingdom Metazoa; phylum Chordata; class Mammalia; order Primates; family Cercopithecidae; genus Macaca; species Macaca thibetana. The sequence goes on along the minus strand of NC_065597.1, from coordinate 15,025,143 downwards.
GCTAGGACTTCCAGTACTAAACTGAACAAGAGGAGTGAAAAAGAGTATCCTTGTGGTGATCCAAATCTTAGAGGAAAGGCTTTCAGTTTGTTCCCATTCAGTATGATATTGGCTTGAGGTCGGCCATATATGGCTTTTATTCTCTTGAGGTATGTTCTTTCTATACCCAGTTTTTGAGGGTTTTTATCATGAATGGATGTTGAATTTATGCTTTTTTGCATCAATTGAATGCTCCTGTGGTTTTTGCACTTCATTATGTTAGTTTGATGTATCACACTGATTGATTTGCACATTTTGAACCATCCTTGCATCTCAGGGATAAATCTCGCTTGGTCATGATGAATGATCTTTTTATTGCATTGTTGAATTTGGTTTGCTAGTATTTTGTTGAGGATATTTGTGTCAATATTGATCAGAGACATTGGCCTGCAGTTTGTTTGTTTGTTTGTTTGTTTTTTTTAATGTGTCTTTAGTTTTGGTGTTAGGATGATATTGGCCATGTAGAATAAGTTTGGAAGTATTCCCTCCTCCTCTATTTTTCAAAATAGTTTGAGCAGGATTGGTATTAGTTCCTTTTTAAATGTTTGGTAGAATTCAGTGGTGAAGCCATAGGATCTTGGGCTTTTTTTTTTACTGGGAGACTTTTTATTAAGGCTTCAATCTCATTACTTGTTATTAGTCTGTTAAAGTTTTGGATTTCTTCAAGGTTCAATCTTGGCAGGTTGTATGTGTCAAGAAATTTATCAATTTCTTCTAAAATTTCAAATGCATTGGTATGTAGTTGGTCATAGTAGCCACTAATGATCCATTATCCATTTCTTCTAAATTTTCCAATTTATTGGTATATAGTTGCTCATAGTAGCCACTAATGATCCTTTCAATTTCTGTGGTATCAGTTGTAATGTCTCCTTTTGCATCTCCGATTTTATTTATTTGGATCTTCTCTCTTTTTTTCTTAATCTGGCTAAAGGTTTGCCTATTTTGTTTAACTTCTCAAAAAAACAACTTTTCGTTTCGTTTATCTTTTGTATTGTTTTCTTCATTTCAATTTCTGCTCTGATCTATTATTTATTTTCTTCTCTCAATTTTGGATTTGGTTTGCTCTTGCTTATCTAGTTCTTTAAGATGCATCATTAGGCTATTCATTTGAAATTTTTCTTCTTTTTTGATGTAGGCACTTAGAGCTATAAAATTCCCTCTTAGTACAGTTTTTGCTGTATACCATAGGTTTTGAAATGTTGTGTTTCCATTATTGTTTCAATTAATTTTTCAATTTCCTTCTTAATTTCCTCACTGATCCACTGGTCATTCAGGAGCATACTATTTAATTTTCATGTGTTTCTATAGTTTCCAAAATTATTTTTGTTGTTGATCTCTGGTTTTATTCCACTGTGGTCAGAGGAGATGCTTGATATTATTTCAATATTTTTTGAATATTGTTTTATGACTTAACATATAGTTCATCCCTGAGAACGATCCATGTGCTGAGAAAAAAAAGTGTGTTTTCTGCAGCCATTGGATGAGATGTTCTGTAAATCTCTATTAGGTTCATTTGGTCTATAGTGCAGATTAAGTCCATTGTTTCTTTGTTGATTTTCCATCTGGAAGATCTGTCCAATGCTGAACGCAGGGTGTTGAAGCCTTTAACTATTATTGCATTGAGGCCTATATCTTGCTTTAGCTCTAATTATCTTGCTTTAGCTCTAATAGTATTTAGTATATATATCTGGGTGCTCCAGTGCTTGGTGCATATATATTAACAACTGTTATATTCTCTTGCTGTATTGACCCATTTATCATTATACAGTGACCTATTTGTCTCTTCTTATAGTTTTTGTCTTGAAATCTATTTTGCCTGATACAAGTATAGCTACTCTTGCTTTTTGGTTTCCATTGGCATGGAATATCTTTTTTCATTCCTTTATTTTCAGTCTATGTGTGTCTTTATAGGTGACATATGTTTCTTGTAGGTGACAGATCACTGGGTCTTTTTAAAAAAAAATCAATTCAGCCACTCTATGTCTTTTGATTGGAGGGTTTAGTCCATTTACATTCAATGCTATTATTGATAAGTAAGAACTTTCTCCTGCCATTTTGCTATTTTTGTGGTCGTTTTGTGGTTTTCTCTTCTTTCTTTCCTTCCTGTTTTCCTTTTAGTGAAGATGATTTTCTTTCATGATATAATTTAGTTTCTTACTTTTTATTTTTTGGTGTATCTGTTGTATGATTTTTTGGTTTGAGGTTACTATGAAGCTTGCAAATACTATTTTGCAACCCATTATTTTAAGCTGAACACAACTGAACACTGTTTGCGTATACAACAGAGAAACAAGCAAAAAGCAAATAAACATTCTGCACTTTAATTTAGTCCCCCCACTTTTTAACTTTGTGTTGTTTCTATTTATTAATATATCTTATTGAACTGTGTCTTGAAAAGCTGTAGTTATTATTTTTGATTGGTTCATCATTTAGTCTTTCTGCTTAAGAGTGGTCCACACATCATAGTTACAGTTTTATAATATTCTAGGTTTTTCTTTGTACTTTACTATTACCAATGAGTTTTGTACCTTTAGATGATTTCTTATTGCTCATTAACATCCTTTTCTTTTTGATTGAAGTACTCCCTTTAGCATTTCTTGCAGGACAGGTCTGGTGTTTATGAAGTCCCTCAGCTATTGTTTGTCTGGGAAAGTCTTTATTTCTTTTTCATGTTTGAAGGGTATTTTCACCAGATATACAATTTTAAGGTAAATTTTTTTTTTCCCTTTCAGCAAATATGTCATGCCAATCACTCCCAACCTCTAAGATTTCCACTGAAAAGTCTGTCACCAGATGTATTGGAGCTCCATTGTATGTTATTTGTTTCTTCTTTCTTGTTGCTTTTAGGATCCTTTATCCCTGACCTTTGAGAATTTGATTATTAAATGCTTTGAGGTTGTAATCTTTGGGTTAAATCTGCTTGATGTTCTACAACCTTCTTGTATTTGGATACTGATATCTTTCTCTAGGTTTGGGAAGTTCTACTATCCCTTTGAATAAACTTTTTACCCCATCTCTTTCTCAACTGCCTCTTTAAGGGCCAATAACTCTTACATTTGCCTTTTGAGGCTATTTTCAAGATCTTGTAGGCATGCTTCATTGTTTTTTATTCTTTTTTATTTTATTTCCTCTGTTTTGTTGTTGCAGTTGTTGTTTGTTTTTTGTTTTTTCTTGAGATGGATTCTTGCTCTGTCACCCAGGCTGCAGTGCAATGGTGCAATCTCGGCTCACTGCAAGCTCCGTCTCCCAGGTTCACGCCATTCTCCTGCCTCGGCCTCCTGAGCAGCTGGGACTACAGGTGCCCACCACGATGCCCGGCTAATTTTTTGTATTTTTAGTACAGACAGGGTTTCACCATGTTAGCCAGGTTGGTCTTGATCTCCTGACTTTGTGATTCGCCTGCCTTGGCCTCCCAAAGTGCTGGGATTACAGGCATGAGCCACTGTGCCTGGCCCTCTGAGTGTATTTTTAAATAGTTTATCTTCAAGCTCACTCATTCTTTCTTCTGCTTGATCAATTCTGCAATCAAAGGACTCTGATGTATCCTTCAGTATGCCAACTGCATTTTTCAGGTACAGAATTTCTGCTTCTTTTTATTTCAATCTCTCAGTTAAATTTGTCTGATAGAATTCTGAGTTCCTTCTCTGTGTTATATTGAATTTCTTTGAGTTTTCTCAAAACGGCTATTTTGAATTCTTTGTCTAAAAGGTCATAAATCTCTCTATCTCCAGGAATAGCCCATGGTGCCTTATTTAGTTCATTTGGTGAGGTCATGTTTTCCAGATGGTCTTGATACTTGCAGATGTTCATCTGTATCTGCGCATTGAACCCTTAGGTATTTACTGCTGTCTTCTCAGTCTGGACACATTTGTACCCATCCATCTTGGGAAGGCTTTCCCAATATTTGAAAGGACTTGGATGTTATGATCAAAGCCGAGTCTGCTTTAGAGGGCACTCCAAGTCCAGTAATGCTGTGGTTCTTGGAGACTCATAGAGGTACTGCCTTGATGGCCCTGGAAAAGATCAGGGAGAATTCTCTGGATTACAAGGCAGAGACTCTAGTTCTCTTCTCTTATTTTCTCTCAAACAAACAGTCTCTCTCTGTGTCTGTTTTGGGCCACCTAGAGCTGAGGGTGGAGTGACATGAGCACCCCTGTGGCCACCATGACCCTGTGACTATGCTGGGTCACACTGGAAGCCAACACAGCACTGGGTCTCACCCACAGCCTTCTGTAACCACTCCCTGGCTACTCCCTATGTTCACTCAAGCCTCTGAGGGTCTACAATCAGCAGGTGGCAAAGTTAGCCAGACCTGTGTCCTTCCCTTCAGGGTAGTGAGTTTCCCCAGGCCCCAAGCAGGTCCAGAGTTGCCATCCTGAAACCAAAACTGGAATAAAAAAGCTTCAAGGTCTACTTAGTGTGCTACTGTACTGTAGCTGAGTTGGCACTCAATCCACAAGACAGTCTTTCCCACTCTTCCTTTCTCTTTCCAAAGGCCTCATCCCATAGCCACTGTCATCACAGGCCCATGGGGTATACTGCTAGACTACTACTGATATTCGCTAAGGCCCAAGGGCTCTTCACCAAGCTTGTGGTGAATGCTGCCTGGTCTGAAACTGACCTTTTAGTGCAGTAGGTTCCTCTCTGGCCCTGGGTAGGTCCGAAATACCATTCAAGATCCAAGTCCTGGAATAAGAGAGTCCAAGAGCCTGCTTGGTGCTCTACCTACCTGTGGCTGAGCTGGTACCTAAGGTCCAAGACAAAGTCCCCTTTAGTTTTCCTTCTGCTTTTCTCAAGAAGAGGAGTCTTGTCCCATAGCCACCACAGCTGGAAGTGTGCTGAGTCTCACATGAAGTCAGCAGGTCTCAGAGTCTCACACAAGGTCCTCAGTGTAGTAGCTGGTTATTGCTGCTGGTTATTCAGGGTCCAGGGGCTCTTCAATCAGCAGGCGAGGAATCCTGCCAGGACTGGGTCCTTCACTGCAAGGCAACAGGTTCCCTTCTGACCCAGGGTATGTCTAGAAATGTCCAGGAGCTAGGGCCTGAAAAAGGGCCTCATGACTCTGCCTGGTGCCCTATCCTGTTGTGGCTGAGCTAGTATCCAAGATGCAAGACAAAGTCCTCCCCACTCTTCGCTCTCCTCTCAAGTGGAGGGAAGTGGTTTCTTTAGGAGCTGTAAGCTGTGTAGCCTGGGATTAGGGGAGGGATGCTGTCAGTACTCCCTTAGCTGCTCAGGCTGGTGTCTCAGTAGGCTGTATACCCCACTAGTCCACTGGCTCTGGGCTCAGTTCAGCCCTAGGACTTGCCTAATAGTTGCAGTCCTTGTGGCCTAGATTGCCTTTCAACTTTATTTGGAGTCCCAGAGTGCTTTGGCCCACAATGGTGAGACTTGTAGGAACTCAAGTTCAGACTGCTGGGATCAGTCAATCCCTCCTGGCCAGGGCTGGTTTAAATGCTCACTCTGTGGGTGGGCATCAGCTGAATTTGGTCTGTTTTGTTTCCTTGCTATAACAGGGCAACATTGAGTTCAGTGCCTCACAACTGCTGTGCTCTTCCTCTTCCCAGAGCAAGGAAACACTCTTGGCACCATGCCAACACTGTCAGGAAGGTAGAGAGGTGGCATTAGCAATTCAATAGCCCAGCAATTCGGGGTGATCAGTGGAGCCTTTTATTCTGCCATCTTGCTCCGCCCTCAGGAGTGTGTTATTTAATTTCTGCATATTTGTGAATTTTCCTCCTGTTTCTAGTTTCACAGCTTTGTGGTCAGAAGATACTTGATATGATTTCAATCTTCTTAAATATGTTAAGACTTGGTTTGTGGCCTACACGTAATCTATTTTGGAAAATCGTACTTGTGCCCTTGAGAAGAATGTGTATTCTGCTGCTATTGGATGGAACGTTCTGTATATGTTTGTTAGGTCCATTTGTTCAAGTCTGACATTTCCTTATTGATTTTCTGTCTGGATGATCTATCCATTGTTGAAAGCAGAGTATCAAAGTCCTCTACTATTATGTTGTTGTCTATTTCTCCCTTCAATTCTGTTAATATTTGCTTTGTATTTTTCAGTGTTCCAACACTGAGTACATATAAATTTACAAATATTATATCCTCTTGATGAATTGATCCCTTTGTGATTACACAGAAATATTCTTTATCTCTGTGACAGACAGACACTCTTGCTCTCTTTTGGTTACTTTTTGCATGGAATATCTTTTTCTATCCCTTGACTTTCAGCCCATGTGTCTTCTTAATTCTAAAGTGAGTTTCTTGCAGGTAGCCTATAGTCAAATCATGTTTTTTTAATCCATTGGGTTACTCTGCTTTTTGATTGGGGAATTTAATACATTTACATTTAAATTAATTGATAGGTCAGAACTTACTGTTGCCATTTGAATAAAACTGATTATTTTATAGTTCCTTTGTTCCTTTCTTCCTCTCTTGCTTTTTTTTTTTTTTTTTTAAAGTGGTATGATTTTATTCCTTTTTTCTTTGTCTTGTATGTATTTATTATGAGTTTGGCTTTGTGAGTATCATGAAGGTTATATAAAGCATCTTATAGTTATAACAGTCTATTTTAAACTGACAGCAGCTTAATGTTGGTCACATACAAAAACTTTATACTTTTACTCACCCTGCCAACATTTTCTGTTATTGATACCACAATTTACATCTTTTTGTACTGTGTATCAATTAAATTTTTGTAGCTGGTTATTTTTACACATTTGTATTTTTAACCTTCATCATAAAGTAAAAGTGATTTACATACCACCATTACAGTATTAGACTATTCTAATTTGACTATGTATTTACCTTTATTACTGAGTTTTATACCTTCATATATTTTCCTGATGCTAATAAGCATCCTTTCATTTCAACCTGAAGAACTTCCCTTAGCATTTCTTGTAAGGCAGGTCTAGTGGTGATAAACTCCCTCAGCTTTTGTTTGCTTGTGAAAATCTTTATCTCTCCCTTATTTCTGAAGGACACCTTTGTCAGGCATGCTATTCTTGGTTAGCAGCTATTTTCTTTCATCACTTTGAATATATCATCCCACTCTTTCCTGGCCTGTAAAGTTTCTGCTGAGAAATCTGCTGATAGTCTTATAATGGGCCCTTTGTATGTGACAAAAACCCCTTCTGTTTTCAAAATTCTCTTTATCTTTGACTTTTGATAATTTGATTTTAATGTGTCTCAGTGATGACCTCATTATGCTTAACTTATTTGGAGTTGTTTTGGGCTTCATGGAACTGCATGCTTATTTCTATTTCCAGATTTGGGAAGCTATCTTTCATTATATCTTTAAATAAACTTTCTTCCTCTTTCTCTTTCTGAGCTACTTCTGGGAATCTCATAATGCATATTTTGGTCCACTTGATGGTGTCCCATCATCCCATATGCTTTCTTCATCCTTTTCATTCTTTTATATTTTTGTTCTTCTCACTAGATAATTTCAAAAGACTGGTAATTCTTTAGTGGTAGTATACTTCCTTGAATCTTCATGTTCCTTGAAGCCTTCACGTTTGAAGAAACAGTCAACTCTTCCTGTCTTTATTGATTACCATGAAGAGAGAAAGACTTTCACCAGTGAGCCTGGTTAGAGATGCTGAAGCTTTCTCAGACCTTTACCATGAATGCATTTGATTCACTCCTCTTGTTTCCTCTTATGGGGAAATCTTAATACTGTGTGCCTTCTCGTCATCCTACAAAGCTGGGACTGGTGCCAATAACCTTTCATTTATTTTCCCCAGAGCTGTGCCCTGAAGTGTTTAAGGTTGTGTGCTTTCTCACAAACCAGTAGATCAGGCTTTTAAGATACATATTGGCTACTGAGATCCATACACTGTCTGAGGGAGCTTGCACAGGCCATGCACCAGGGACGCACGGGGTACCATCCATGGTGGTGGTGGTGAATGGGGTCCTAAGGGTGCACAGCAACTTGTTGGCAGTGTATATGGGAAAGTTGTCCTGCAGGATTTGTGGGTGGATCTCTTGATGGACTCCATGAACCAGTTAACTATATCTGTGGCTGGCCGTTGAAAACTGCATGCCAGTTGCTGTGAGTGTTCACTTCTTCTCCCTACTCCTAGCTACCATTGGATTATTCAGCCATGTAGATCCCCTTGGTATTCTGGGTGGGGCAAGATGATGTGAGACTCTCAGGCAGCATCCCACAAGGCTGGGTAACTCAGGCTCTCACTTTGCTCTCACTTTCCCTCATGAGAGAAATTGTGGGTCAAGGGGGCCTCTTTTGGCACAAAGATGTGGTACTTTAAGGAAGGGTGATATTAGTAAAATGAAATTGCTCTTCTTACTCTTCAATGTTTCCACTCTCAGAGTTTTTGCTCCACCAGTGTGCTGGAAACTCTCAGCTAGATTTTGTGGCTCCCACAAAATCTATTCTCGTCTGTGGGTAGTTACACAAACTGGTGTTTCCTTGAGGGGAATGAAAGCTAGATTCTCCTATTCTGCCATATTGATGATGTCACATTTCCTAGATGCTTTCTTTGTAGAGGAACATTCTGAGGCTTCTTTGTAAGAAAGAATAACTTAACCATTTTTGGTGTATAAGTTCCCTCATTCCTCCAGTTCTCATCACTACAGAAACACAGCTATCTGCATCTCAAAACCAGGCAGTGCCAGTATAATAAAAATAAATGATATAGAAAATAAAGCAAACACTTAGTTCATATTGTAATTGAACATAACTAGAAACAATATTTGATTAATGGTTGAGAATAACTATCTTTCAAATAGAAGTAAAAGTATCCACATATCAAGGCAAATAACTCTATAAAATAACAAAAGCCACAGTTCCCTGAAATTTTCTCTTCCAAACTTTTCCAAAGATGGGAGGTACTGAGGAAACATATTGTGTATATTAAGTATGAATAAGTGCATATGTGGTTATAATGCTATTTTAAATGCGTTATCTACCAAATCAACTCACTGATCAGAGAAAGTTAAAATGTAAAAATTTGAAGCTAACTTCCATCCGAATTAAAGCTACATGCTCAAAAGACAATGAATGTCAGAAGTAACACTTAGAGAAATATTAACTAATAAAGGCAATTCAACTTTTAGAGGCCAAAAAATAATCCATTATGTTAATGTGTGACTTTCTTAGGGAGTTACTAAGTGCTCCCTGCACAGTTTAACTTACTGTGTTGGAGCAGTAAAAGTTATAATTAAAAAACAAAATCCTGGCACCATTGGAAAAATATACCATATAAGAATGAATTCAAAAAGTAACTATGATTCACTCATGCTTGATATGCTAGGTTCAGATCAGAGATGTTAAACATTAAATAAAGGTCACTACAATCAAAGAAGTCAGGGAATGGGAAGACAAACTCAAAACAATTAAGATGTCTGTCTGGAAAGCTGAGAATAAAGGAGGTTTCTTACAGAATGAAAACTGATTTACCAAATCCTAAAATCAGGGGCACCTTTTGTTTTTTGTTTTGTTTGCTTGTTTTAGAGACAGGGCCTTGCTCTGCACCCAGGCTGGAGAGCAGTGGCACAATCATAGCGTACTGCAGCCTCAAATTCCTGGGCTCAAGCAATCTTCTCACCTCAGAATCCCAAGTAGCTAGGACAACAGGCATGCACCACCACACTCAGCTAGTTTGTTTCAATTCTGGGGGGCAGATGGGGTCTCACTACATTACCCAGGCTGGTCTCAAACTCTTGGCCTCAAGTGATCCTCCTACCTTGGCCTCCCAAAGCACTAGAATGATAGACACGAACCACCACACCCAGACAGGAGCATCTTTTGAAGCTTGAAAGTGGTAAACACAGAACCAATATGATGAAACAAAACAAGACAGAAGATTACTTGACATAACAAAGTAAAGTTTCAGAAATTGCTATTTCCCAGCCTGGTCAACATAGTGAGACTTTGTCTAAAAAAAAAAACTAATTAATGAGATACTAGCTGAGCACAGTGGCACACACATGTATTCCTGCTGCATGAGGGGCTAAGGCATGAGAATCGCTTGAATCCAGGAGTTTGAGACTAGCCTGGGCAACACAGCAAGATCCTGCCCTTAAAAAGAAAGAAATAAAAAATCGTTGCTTCGAGAGAAAAAAAATCAGGTTTAAAAACTATCTAAATAAATAAATGCATGCTAAATTCATCATGTGTTATTAAAGGGAAACTAGGATGCTAGGACCCATAGCATTGAGCACCACAAAGCATTATTCAAAACCGCTCTCACTGGGAGTCAGAATACTAGGATATTTTCAGTAAAGCAATCGCACATTGTTATAAATGTTACTTGCAGTCTTCCTTAAGTTTCAGTAGAGAAAAGTAAGTATATTAAGACAATTTAATCGATGTAAAATTTAACAAGGTTTTAAATCTAACAGCTTTAAAGAAAAAACCCAACTCTGAGATTGGGGGTTATTATTTTGTAACTCAAACAGTAAAAACCATGATGTTAAGATCTTTACCTACACTCTTGTAGGTAACAAATCTACTGCAGGAAACAACAAATGAAAGTTGTTGCTATTTTGCAGTATTCTGAAGGAATATACTAACACTCAGTTTATGTTTATGTATTTCTGCACTTCCAAACCACAAGGGCAACTAATATTCATCTGTGTGGCGTCTCACCAAATAAACCCAAAATGAGTAACAGGGTTGAAAACCAGTTTTTTTGTTTTTTTTTTTAAAATCTTGGCTTAGATGTAGAGAGCTATTATGAAAGAATATGTTAAGTTAATGAAGACAGTAAATTAGTAGGTTTGAGAACCAATTTCTTGTGTCTTCAGAGTTTTCAACTCATTATGACAAAGATAAATTCACGTCAGTGAAAATAAAAAGTACAGACTAAAACAGTAATTCTAGGAGCTGTATTAGGAACCTAAAAGCCAATTGTTTACAACGGGTAAGCCAAATATCCATAGATAACTGAAGACCATAGATTTTTCTTCTTTGTTTTTTATTTGTTTCCTCTATTTTGCCCTTTAAGGTAAGCAATACCTTAAAGGGCAGGTATTGTACCTGCTTGTTTGTCTCTAGGAAAAAAACAGATGTCATGATAAAGGTATTGTTTCTGAAGAATGACCACCAATGGCAAGTTTCTCTTTGTAAAATGAAACAGAGGGAGCTATCTTATTCTCAATAGGGTCTCATAAAAAGATACATGTTTAAGGCTGATAATTCCCATGTACACATGGTAAGAAGGAACAAGATCTGCTTAGAGTTAATCTTCAAAAAAAGATAGGGATCCTTAGGCACTGTTTGCAAACAATAGGTTCCATGGGGTGAGTGCATCAGCCAAAATGGCATATGTGTAAAGTGAGCACCAGCATGTGATAACCGTTTGTGGATGACGGTGTAATACAATATTTTGTTTATGTGACCATTTATTTTGAAATACACCAGATCTGTAAATATTAACAAATAAAGAAATAATATTTCACACAGAGAATTTCAAAGACTATCCTGATTATTGATAGATGACGTACAATAAGACAAGCATAATTTAAGGAAGCTAATACAAATGACAGCAAAAATGTTGCTTTTTTTTTTTTGAGACAGAGTCTCACCCTGTCGCCCAGGCTGGAGAGCAGTGGTGCGAACACTGCTCACTGCAAGCTCTGCCTCCCGGGTTCATGCCATTGTCCTGCCTGAGCCTCCCGAGTAGCTGGGACTACAGGCACCCGCCACCACGCCCCGCTAATTTTTTTGTATTTTTAGTAGAGACGGGGTTTCACCGTGTTAGTCAGGATGGTCTCACTCTCCTGACCTTGTGATCTGCCTGCCTCGGCCTCCCAAAGTGCTGGGATTACAGGCATGAGCCACCGTGCCCGGCCTGTTGCTTCCTAATCTATAAAACAATTATATATAATGTAATGATTTCTAAGGTTTCTTGGCTATCTAAAGATCCAGAACATTGCCATTATTTTACCAAGTCAGACGACTTTCTCTTTCTCACTTGGCAATATTTACTATGTTCCAGCCAGCTTTGTGAGCATAGGTTACTCAATTGAGAGAAAAACTAGATATAGATCCCATAGTTTATAGACATTAATCACATAACTATATCTTATCAAAAATTGTGTAAGTGTTATAAAAACATAGGGAGCTCTGAATGCACAGTAGGGGACTGATTCGGTTTGCTGGGGAACGTATGAGAGTATAGGAAGATTTTCATGAGGAACTCAATTTTAAGCTGAGATCTGAAGGATGAGTAGAGATTATCTAGGAAAGGGAGGAATGGGATGAAAATGGTATTTGTAGGTAGAAGGAAAGGCTTGTCCAAAGATCCAAGTTAATAGGTATGTAGCTGAAATAGTAGGGGGAAGAATGTGATGTAATGAAGTTGGAGCATGACACTAAGTTCAGATCATGCTTAGCTTAGAATGCCATATTAAAGATGGTAGTCTTCATTTTAGGGAAAATAGGAAGCCTTTGAAAAGTTTCACCAACAGGAGACAAATGACCAGATTTTTAAAAGATCACTTTGGTTGTGATATGGAGAAATAGTTGTCAGAGGTAAGAACGAATGTTGAAAAAACAGGAAGCTTTTGTGGTAGGCCAGGTGAAACATCATGGTAATTTGGCCTAGGACGGTAGCAGTGGAAATTGACATAAGTGGCTGAATTCAAAAGATATTTGTAAGGTAAAATGGACGTTAGGTGATGAAGTAGACATGGGGAGGGAATTATCAAAAATAATTCTAATGTCTCTGCAATTAGTTAAGTCATTTACAAAAAGTAAGGAATACGGGACAAAAGAACAGATTTTTTTTCTTTATTTTTAAAGTAGGGGGTTATTTGAAGATCAGGAGTTCATATTTGGACATGTTAATTTTGAGCTATGTTTAGAGATGTCATGTAGAAACAGAATAAGAACAAGGAATGCAAATTAAAAGAATCAAAGGCATATAATGGAAACCTGAGTATAAATGAGATCTCCTAAGGGAGAAAGCATTCTATAACTGTTTAAAAAATGTAAAAACACATAATTTTAAGGCTTTTTGGAAAAAAGAACATATTTACTGTATCAAATTCTCACAAGCCTTCCAATGTCAAATAATAATCAGCATTTCAATGTTTTATCTTAATTGAACATCATAATCATTTTATGGGATAGGTACTATCATTATTCTCATGGTGCATATAAAGAGGGTAAAACTTTGGGAAGTAATTTAACTTATTCAGAAGCCAGAGTTCAAACATACGGCTGAGCTCCTGACTATTCTACTGGGCTGCTTTCTTAGTACTTCTTATATTAAATCAAAAACAGTAGCAAAGTCTTGTGAAGACTTTAACAGTCAAAGTCTTGTGAAGACTTGTGTGCAGAGTGCAACACTGGATTTTTGAAGTAATAATGTGGGAACAGAGTACGGCAGCTTTAATTTGATAGAACTATGGGAGAACAAAGATTTTAGGAACATAAAATGAGTCTGGTTTACACAAATGACAGAAATCTCCCGCTCAGTTACCTTAAATTGCTTCATATCATAAAACCATAAAAAGTATAATCATCAGCAATACAGCATCCAACAGTAACTCTGTTTAGGAACTGGTTTCAGTTTTGACTCACAGAAAGTAGTATTTCCCAGAAAGTTATCAATGTCAAAAGACTTAGTTTTTCTTGGGCTATATGAAAATCTAACTCAGTTTACGATACCCAATAAGGATCATAGCCATAGAAGAAGTTGAAAGTTTACTAAGTGACAAGAATTTGAAAATCAAGAGAACTAGGAAAGGCTTGTAAGTAGATAGCTTTGGGTATTATTATCAAATCAAGAAACCTTATTTTATGCTTATACTTTTTTAAAAAAATGCTTGTGCCTTTATGTTTGTAAGTATTGAAATATTGGGGTCCCCAGAAAGTATAAGAATAAAGTCAAATTAGGCAAATACATAAGCTTTAACTGAGTTTAAATTTCAAAATAAAGTTATTGTCTTAGTCTGCTTAGTATTGCTATAAAGAAATACCTAAGGCTGGGTAATTTACAAAGAAAAGAGGTTTATTTGGCTCACAGTTCTGCAGGCTGTACAAGAGGCTTGGCACCAGCATCTACTTCTGCTAAGGGCTTTAGGCTGCTTCCCCTCATGTCAGAAGTTAAAGAGGAGCTGGCATGCACAGAGATCACATGGCAAGAGAGGAAGCAGAGAAAGCAGGGGGACTGGGGGTTTGTGCCAGGCTACTTTTAACAACCAGCTCTCATAAGAACTAATAGAATGAGAACTCACTTACCCCCAGAGAGGACAAATCTATTGATGAAGGATATGCCCCCATGACCCAAACACCTCCCATTAAGCCTCGTCTCCAACATTAGAAATCAAATTTCAACATGAGATTTGAAGGGGTCAAACAAACCAAACTATAGCAGTAATAAGAGAGCAAGTGTTTGCACTATTAGCATAAGGAGTGCTTTGGAACTGAGTGGAATGTGGACACAATGTCTCTTAAGAGCAGGAATGCTGGTTCTCTGATCAGATACAAAATTTTTATACATGTGTAACTCTTAATGATGACCAGAACAAATACTAGAATTGTCACTTCAATAAATTGCAGTGTAGGTATTTATAGTCTAAACTTGCATGCAATTTCAGCTTCTGGATATAACATCAGTGATTCGAATTTTATTTATTTTATTTGCAGCTGAATTGACTTGTGTGCAATATATGTGATTGGTAACCTTACTAGAATGTCCTAAAACATGCTGTGCCAGAGATAAGTTTAGTTGCCACAAGGATTTAATGACTGAAGTTGAATTTTTAGGTCATAATATGCCTGAAAAAAAGGGTTGTATCATTTTTAGCATTAAAGATATTTAAGGCATTTTATTATTATGAGCCAAATACCCATCTGAACAACAAAGATGCCTTGAGTGTTCAAGTCCATCCACAGTTTGGAAGGTCTTGAATAAGGTTCTTGAAGCTTTTCTGTGCCCAGCCTCTGCAGACTGATTAAGCTATATGCAAATTATCTTTTTTCATAAGCATTTATTTCATGAACTTAAGGAAAAAGCCAAAGTGAAAATTAAGGTTTATATCAGGGCCAAGACTGGGATGAGGTAAGAGAAATGCCTATGGTGTAAAATTTAAGGAGTCTCTCAATCCCAGGGTCATGTAAGCGCTAGGCTGACACCTGAAAGTGGGTACCTCCTTAAATTTTGCTATATAAGCACCTTCCTAGCCTCACCCTAGTCCTGGCCTTGGATTTTATTGTCAAAGGTCTTTCAAAGTCAAGGCAGTGCTATCTCTGATGTACATCGTTTTGTTGTTGCTCAAAAGCTAACAAAAATCAAGTACATAATTTTAAAATTTTGTATCTAAAAGGTACTGCAAAAAAATGAAATGCATACAGGGCAATATTAATAGAGATCTCAGCTAAATCTGAATAATAAATAACAGCATACCTGTTTTTACTATTTGCTATGTGCAATTATATATATAACATATTTATATATAAACACACAGACACACACACATACATACACACACACATATAAAATCTTCTTCAGTCCTCAACTCTGACTTAAAGTATAATTACCATTATTATTCCCATTTTTATGGGTAGGGAATTAAGGCTTACAGGTGTCAAATAAAAAATTGCTCACTGTCGCATAGCGAGTAGGAACTCAAGTTGATCTAACTCAAAAGTCCGATCTCTACCTGCTATGCGTTGCTGCCTTCTAAATATCATTTAATACTGGTGATCTGTTGATTGTATCTCTACTATAGTTAGGCTTGGACATGCTAATTGCTTAAGTAGATTTAGCATTTTTCATGGCAGAAAAACTGGTTAATAAGCTTTAGAGTACTCTTATTCTTGCAGCCTTATAGCATGGTTTACTAAGAAAGGGAAAATGAAATGTAAAAAAAGAAAAGAAGGAAAAAACAAAAGATTGTAAGAGAAAATACATGATTCAGAGATCATATCCCTTTTGTGAACCAGGATAAAATAATAAGCATGAGAATGCGATTAGTATATGCAAAGAGGCTGCTTTAAAGCAAAATCAAAAGAAAAAGGAGGTCTCATCTATAGTGGATCAAAAGACAGAAATAAAAGGTTTATTAGAGAGGACAAAAAATGTTACTTTGGTTTTAATTTCAGCTTTTTCAAATTAAAAAAATAAAAAATAGACTTCTTTTTTCAGACACAAAGTATCAAAACTTGTTACTTTTTCTATCTGCTGTAGAAAATACTGATGTAAACCAAAACATAGGGTGAACAACCATACAGTACTTAATTTTAAAAACAAGTTAAATAAGTGGTATTCAATTCATATATAAAGAAACACTTATGCAGAAGTAACTAAGATTATTAATCTCTAAGAAATACATGCTTCACGAACAATTTTAAGAATATGTTTTAAGAGACATAGTATTATTGGCATTGATTGTGGTATTCTAGTTTTTTGGGAAGAGTAGATATTATAAAAGGTTAAATGCCATTTTTTCACCCCGCACCTGCCCAAACCTCTGAACTCCTCAAACCCTTACCTCCATCACCAAGCCAGGCTTTGATACCAGTAAGAAAGTCCCTATCTTGCAACCTGCTAAAGAGTGCCCTCTAGTGTTGCATGCACATGAAATAACTTTTTTTTTTTTCCCCATAAAGTGTTCTGGTTACACTGAACCTTAGGTTTTCCTTGGCATTGCAGCCAAGAAAGATAAATGACGCTTTAGAACAATTTTCTGGCTTTTAATGTCAGCTAAGTAAAACTATAACACTATATTAAAGAGTTATAGGTTTTCTTTAAAAAACTGTTATAAAATAAGGGACATCCACTTTAAAAAATAATGCGCCTTTTGTTCAAAGGCTAGTTTTTAAAGAAAACAATTTGCATAAAATGTAAGTACACTGCTAACATTAGAATGTACTAAGAATTTTAGTACTTAGGAAAACAGGAGTTTGTTCCATCAGAAAAAAATAGTGGTGACAATAATTTGCTTCTCTCAACCTCTGGAAACTTACCTAATTTCTCATAAGTGTATTTGTGCTGAAATTTTTATTTCTGGTGACAGTCAAGATTTTGTTCATGCTTAATAAAATCCAAAAGGGAGAACATAAGAAAAACAAATTACTTGACTATAAAGTGAGTATATCTTTAAATTCCAGGGGGGAAAAATGGGATATTTCAAAAGAGAGCATTACATAACATCAATATATTCCTCTGAACAGTTTTGACACAAGTACAAAGAAATTTAAAGAAATGAAGGAAATCAGTGTTTTCATTGTCTAATACACACCAAGAAATTTGAACTGTGAGACTAGTAACTTCATAAATTACCACTCTATCCTCGGCATAACTTTTTCTCTTTTAAAAGAGCTTATTTACATAATGAATTACAGACATAGCATGAGAAAGATTATGAAAAGCTCAATACTAAGAAAGGACTAAGAAGAATGTTAATGAACACAAGTATGTGATATGTCTATATACATATATATGTTTACGTATTTCTATCACTTTAATAATTAAAGTGAAGATCAATCAAACACTTGGCTCAGAAACATGGGCAAAAATAAGATCTCGGAAATTGTCTTCTGGTAAATAAGGAAGTAAAAACACTGAGGAAAGGATCAGAATTCACGAACCCACTAGATTTGCTTAATATTTTCTTCTTTTAGTTTGTTTTTAAGGTGGGGGAATGTTATTCTGCATTATGCACACTAAATAAGGTTAAACGTGTGCAACATATGAAAGATTAAACAAATCTGTAAAAAATACCAACCCAAAATATAAGAGGTACAAAGAAAAAGTAGCACATATCCTAATGTTTCCAGAGTGGGGCAATGTTTAGAAATAAAATATTATTGAAACATGGCTCTTCAGGTACTTGTATTATCTAAATCCCTTGAATGGTGTCTAAATAGAACAGGGACTTAACAAATCCAAGACAAAAATAGACAGAGAAATGGGTATAAAAAGGCCACATACTTGGAATAAGAAAAAAAACTCTAGGTTCTATTTCTATCCCTGACTCACCATTGACCTTGAAAAAGTCAGTGTTCTCCACTGTCATTCAGCTCCTCTGTCAAATGGGAGCAATAATTCTTGCCAGAAACCACATAGGAGTGTTGATAATGGGAGGATTAGTGTGATAATGCACAGAGCTTATAGAAATTTTAGTGTGCTGTGTACACTTTTGGGAAAGATCATGTTTTTTTTTTTTCCTATCCCACAAAAGCTTAAAGAAGATAATGGATGTATAAAACATTATGTTAAATTCTGCTTAACATCTTCATTTTCATTTATCTTGACAGTTTCTTCAATCTACTGTTTTTTATTACCTCTTATGTGTTAATATTTTCATGTCTGGGAATTTTTAATTCCCTTTCTATCTTACTCTATTTGTTTTCTTTTCAGTTTTCTATTTCTAAAAAAAACAAGAATTTATTCTTGTCTTGAGTTTCTCCCTTCCCTCATTCTATATGTATGCACAAGTACTATTTTTTCTTCTACTACTCTGTTGTTCAAGTATAATAAAAGCAATCATAACAATGATACTAACACTTAATATATTTGAAAGTGCTTCATAAACAAACGCTAATCTCATTTCAGTATTTATTCAAGTTACTCTCAATTAGAAAAATTGTTGATAGTTTATATATCTTATTTATGAAGCCCTCAAAAGGTAAATTTTTTTTTTTTTTTTTTTTTTTGAGACGGAGTCTTGCTCTGTCGCCCAGGCTGGCTACAGTGGCTCAATCTTTGCTCACTGCAAGCTGCACCTCCAGGGTTCATGCCATTGTCCTGCCTCAGCCTCCTAAGTAGCTGGGATTACAGGAGTCTGCCACCACGCCCGGCTACTTTTTTTGTATTTATAGTAGAGATGGGGTTTCACTGTGTGAGCCAGGATGGTCTCAATCTCCTGACTTTGTGATCCGCCTGCCTCGGCCTCCCAAAGTGCTGGGATTACAGGTGTGAGCCACTGCATCCAGCCAAAATTTTTAATAGTAGTAAAATTTTCATCCTGTCACTATGAAAGAAGAAATAACCACTGGATGTAATAAAGCAACAGTAAACTTTATTATAGTTTTTAATAGATTTCCTAGTAAATAAAAATATAGACAGAAAAAACTATTTTCTAAATTTATCTCAATTTATAGAATAAGATATATTTTATATAACCACAGGGTGAGAAAAACAGAAATGTTTCACATTTCTATTTTCAACTCTATTACTTTTGGGTGGATAACAGTGGAAATCACTTAATATATATGAAATATGGAAACGACTACCTCTCATCGTGCTCTTGGAATGATTAATTGTGCTTTTACATTAGAACAAAAGCTGTGGGAACATATGGTATTATTACTTTAATACAGGTAATTCATTGTAGTATGAAACAGCTATATATAGACCAAATAATAATCACTTACATTACATAGAATAAAACTGCCACTGAAAAAAAGAGAAATGCCTCTTTCTGCCTTTAATTAGTTTTTAATAAATGATACATAATAAATGGCAACATTCTAACTTATCACAATTTAGGCATACTCCTTTTATGGGAGGTGCGGGGGTATGGAAGTATATGAACTCTGGTATCTGTTTGCATTGCCTGGGAAACCTTCTCTGTTAAAGGGCATTCATTGTTTCAACATCTGAAAAGACGCAAGTTCTCATAAAGTCCTTTCAGGTATGCATGACTAATGGGAAGTAGTCCTTCTATAGCACAAAGTTCCAACTACAGATAGTCTATCTGTTCTTGGTTCACATCTCTATGAACATCCATTTCATTTACTGTTGGTTTTAAATCACACACTCTTCTAGTGAGATTAATACCTAGAGTATAATACAGCCCTTTTTACTTCACAAACGTGAGAAATATACTTAGATTAATAGTTTTGATTTTTTTTTTTCACAGCTGCTTTTTGGTTCCCTGACATTAAATTCTGTAAACCAGGCCTCCAAATATATTTTTTCATGGTATATTTCAATAGATTAGAAGACCTTCTGGTGTTTAAGTTTGTTTTTAAGGATCCAGATGGGATTTATTTTTCATATATGGTTTCTGCTTACATGCAACATTATATTTTAAAGTTTTTTAGTCTTCCTCAACTAGAAAGGATAAAGGGATAAATGATCACCACAAGCAGTTAATAAGTATCTAACCGTGGTATTCTACTTACTATAGGGGGAATATTTGTGCTTTTCTTACTCTCATCTAGACCTACCTGAGAAGTAAAGCAGGTGAGAAGGCAGATTTTATCATTTGATGTAACTGTCAAAATGGTGTCACATGTTCACTGAATGTACTCCTCCCTCCATGCTTGCATTAGCCCTTTCCATTGCTGTAACATCACACTGCCTGCATGCATGCACTTTTGCATGTAAAGAGAGGAACTTTTATCCCTAGCATTGTCTTGGAATAAAAGAGCCTGGAAGGAAAACCATTGTTTCCTTTTAAAGGGGATAGAAAAAACATACTTGGGCTACAAATAACTATTTCCATATGCTGACAGCTAACTTACCCTAAGAAAATTTTAGGTAGATTTTCTATAGATAAATCTTTCTTACCCTCATTGGATTACCCCATGAGTGTCTTTGTCCTCAAACAGTATGGTTTTCCTATCTGAAAAATGTTGAGTAAATTTCTACTACGACTAGTAGATTCAGGAGATAAAATTTACTTAATTATCAGTACAAATATACCTCTTTCTTATGTGGTCTTTATCAAAATAAACACATAACAAAAACTGAATTGATCTTCATAAAATGGACACATTCATACAAAGCTAAATCACCTTCTGTCACATACTGAAGGCAAATGATCACATACTTACAAAAATATAGGTGTATCTTGATGTAGTGTGTATACTTACAGTATTATGCCTGACACTTCTTCACACTGCTCTTCATGTGTTCACAAGCATAGACACGTCCAACTCCATTTCTATAAAGTCAAATTCATCTAACGTTACATAGTCTGGTTGATATTTCTTTATCTTTTCCTCCTTTAAATGTGATTAGCTATTTACACCATAACAATTCTGGTACAGCGCTGATTTAGCATTTTTATTGGAATGTGAAAGCTCTTAAAAGAAGAAAAAAAATCTAATCAGGCAGAAGAGATAGAAAACTTGCTGAATTTTCTTTCCCCCTTCCAAGACCCCCCTGAATCCTATCAAAAGCACATCTTCCATTCATTGCTTCCCGGTGTCATTATGACAAGCGGCTACAAATCAATAGCAGAGGGAAAGGCAGGACCAACCCGCACTCACCAAGTGATAAAGATTCACTCTCAGCCCCGATTTGCTAATAGCCCATAATAACAGCCATTGGTGCCCTGCATTAAATCATACATTTCACTCTGCGTTTATTATGGGATTTTTAAAACTCCTCACCAAATTGGATTTTCTCGATGGTCTCTAATTTCCACATTTATCATTTAAAATTAAACTCCTCTGTGGAAAGAGGGGATAGAAAAGGAGAAGGTAGAGAGAGGCCAGACAGTACTGTATTTTTCCTTTTGACTCCCCCCTTTATGAAAACCCATAAATAATACCAGGTATCACAGCTATAAGCAGCAGAATTTTTTAAATATTAAAAATTCCAGAAATCAGGATAGAATAGTCTGTATGTGCTGATATGTGAAGATGACAATTCAAGAGGACAAAATATATATACATAAAGCAAGTTTTAAACAAAATAAATTTGGTTTAAAAATTATCAGTAATGTTGCCATGAGGGTGAATGATAAGAGCAATGGAAAATATGTTAATGTTACAATATGCAAATACTCCAAGGAGCTATAAAGTTCAGCAAGTAAGGTATTCTAGCTTAAAAAAACAATATTTTTCTTATTCCAAAGTTGAGTGACAAACAGATGAAAAGTAAAAATTCTTTTATTGTTTTGTCATTACATAATAGCTTGCTTTACCCTCCATACTTTCTTAATTTAAACATTAATTGTAAAATTTCATAGAGTCCTGTAGCCACAGGACTCTCTTCTTGGCTGCTATGGCAAATCCCAAATAAGTTCTTAGAGCTCCCATAGATGCCACCAAAACAATGGAATCAACCCATGGAAACATAAATCACTTCAAGTTTAAGTATATATCTTTTTAGATAATTTTTTTTGTCCTCTGGGTATAAAAATGAAAATTACATTTCAGTTCTATAGCATCATATGAAAAGGCTATATTTTCTCGAGGCTGCACAGTCGAGACTCAACTATGGCTGACTTATAACTACAGCACTAGCAGGATCCAAAGACATCAGAAGAAAACTAATCAGTACATATGTAGGGATGCTTGAAAAGGCTAGTGGTTTAGTGAAATGTCAAATGATCCTCTGATTTCTTCCTTTTGGGAACTTCCTCAGCAATATAGTCTTATCTATATTATTTGCCTTAAGAAACAGAAAAATGATCTTTTAAATCAGAGAGTTTAAAGGAGTTGAAAAGTTCAGCCATTTAATAACAATATTTCATTTCATCTTCACACTTTTGTTTTGGAATTTTGTTATTGACCTAATAATTTTTAAACGTTTTAATGGTCCTTTAAAAAAATCTGTCATTAGTTGCTGTGCCTTTTCTTTCTTTTCTTTTTTTTTTTTAGGTAGAAAAGTACTGTTGTACATATACCTGTTCTTTCCTCTCCTACTCCATATAACTAATACCTTCCCATTTTAATGAAGTCTTTATTCAAGTAACATACATATTGAAAAGTGCACAAATAAAAATATGCTATGAATTCTCACTAGCTGCACACACTTGTGTATCCAGCATCGCGATCAAGAAGCAGAATGTTTTATTAGTTACCCAGAAGCTCCCCTTTGCTTGTTTTCAGTCACTACCAGCTCCCTCAAGGGTAGTATCTGTCTTGCTTCTAACATCTCAGATAATTCTGCCTACTTTTGAACTTTGTGTAAATAGAATGCTCTACTATGTACTCTTTTGTGTCTAGCTGCTTTTACTTAAAGATTATATGACATTAATTCACAGTGATGTATGTAGTTATAGTTTGTCCATTCTCATTGCTGTAGAGCAGAGATTGACAAACTAAGGTCAGATCTGGCCCACTGCCTGTTTTGTATGGCCTGTGAGCCAAAGATTTTTACATTAAAAAAAAAAAAATCAAAAGAAAGATAGTTCATTACATGTGAAAATTCTATGAAATTCAAATTTCAGTGTCCACATATAAAATGTTGTTTGTTTGTTTTACAAAACAGTCATTCTATTTTGTTTAAGTATTGTCTATGGCTACTTTCATGCTATCATAATATAGTTGAGTAGCTGCAACAGAAACCCACATGGCTCACAAGGTCTAGCATATTTACTATTTGGTCCTCTACAGGAAAAATCTGCTGACCTCTGCTGTAAAGTGTTCCATTGCGCGACTATACCACATTTATTTATTCATTCTAGTGCTAAAAAACATTTGGATTGTTTCTGATGTTGGGCTATTATAAATACATGTTGTAAACATTCTAAAACATGTATTTGGTGGACATGTACACACCTAAGAATGGAACCCTGCTGGGACAGGGTATGCATATGTTCTGCTTTGCAGTCACTGCCACTTTTCTATAGTGGTTTTTAAAATCTACTTATACTTCCACTAGCAGTGAATGAGGATTCCAATTGCTCTGTTTACTTGCCAACTCTTGGGATATTAATTGTTCTGGTTGTTTTAATCTGCACTTCCTTTATGTCTAGTAAGAGTGAGCATCTTCTCAAATGTTTATTACTGCTTAGGTATCCTCTTTGGTGAAGCATCTATTTAAATCTTTTGTCTATTTCTCCCTTTGGTTACCTGACTTTTTCTTATAGATTTGTAGGAGTCATTTGTATATTGTGGATACAAGTCTTTTGTCAGATCATCTTTTATAAATATCTTCTAGGTTGTGGTATGCCTTTTTACTCTTTTTAAGGGCATCTTTTGATGAACAGAAGTTCTTAGTTTTTAAGGGGGTCTTTTGATAAACAGAAGTTTAATGAATCCATTTTTTCTTGACAGAGTACTATTTTTTCTGTTTAAGAAATATGGCCTATCCCAAAGACATAAATATTGCAAATTCATTTAGATTTTTAATGTATACAATAGGTTATTTGTGAATAGTGATAATTTTCTTTCTTCTTCCAATGCTTATGCTTTCGCTTTCTTTTTCTAGACTTATTAAACTGGTTAGGACCTCCAATACAATGCTGAGTGGAAGTAGTGATAGTGGGCATTTTATATTGAATTCTGCTGTAGGTTTTTGTAGATCCTCTTAATCAGATTAAGGAAGTTAATCTTTCTATTCCTAGGTCTTACTATGAATGAATATTAAAGATTTTAAAAATCTATCAAAATGATCATGTGATCTCTCTCTCTCCTTTTTTTGTTAATATGGTGAATTACATTTATTCGGAAATGTTAAACCACCTGTGTATTTCTGGAATAAATCACAGTTCGTCATAATTTACAATAATTTCTATATATGGCTGGATTCAATTGGCTCACATTTTGTTTAGGATTCTTATATTTATGTTCATGAGAAAGACAGTTTGTAATTTTCTTTTCTGTATTATCCTTGCTTGGTTTTGATATTACCTTCCTTATATTTATAAAAAGTCTCTGAGGAAATCATAAGAGCTACTTTAGGCAAATTGCAAAATTTTGGTGGAAATTGAAGTTGGCTATACTTTCATAATAATGTATGGGGAGCTCTGATACTTCTGGGCTTTTCTTGCTCTGCTTTAAGTTCCCTACATTTCATGACTCGCTATTCCTCAGTACTCGCTTCTTCTACACAACCTTTTGAAAATTCTAAATTTTCTAAATTTCATTTCACTTCTTGGCAGGGTGAATTCAATGGTCCACAGTAATGGCTTCTGTCAATAATTACACCTTATGCTGCTACTGTCTGCAGGAATTGGCATTATGAGAAGTTATAAAGAAGAAGAAATTTGCTTCCCTAAAAGAGTTTATAATCTGGTAAGCTAAATCAGTCCCTTTTAAAAATTATAAATTAATTATGGAATCATCTTTAGTTAAATTTCTTCTTTCAAGTTTATGAACAAAGTGACTTCTAGTATAATGAGGAAAACAAGTTAATGAAGGAAAAACTGGAAAGAAAAGCAGAAAGAAGGTAAAAAATAATTCATAGTTCCATCAAAAAACACAACCATTATTAGCATTTAAATTTTGTTATAAATTAGATAATCTTCAATGTGTTGCATTCTCCTATTTTTTAAAGGCAGATACCTCCATAGTTAATATTTCCTATTAATTTCAGCTGCGAATAACTTTCCATTTTTGTCTAGGATTTTCCAAAACTTTTTTAAAAGATAAATTTAGAAAACAGCTTCAATAGTGTGTATCTTAACAAAACAAGTATAAAGATTAGGAAAATGTGTTTGAATGTATGAAATGAAGCTCCATTCTGTTTCTCAACCAGTCAGATATGACACTTACACCATATCTGGCTCCCAACTCAGAAAGTTGCTATTACATGTCTGATAGGTCCCATATCTTGGTATATCTTTATGTTTAAGGTATCTTCATCTCTGATACACAATATACTAAGACTCATACAAAAAAATTTTTCAAATTTGCTGTATGGCATCAAAGTAAAGGATTGCTAATTTAGAGTTGATTGAGCACAGTGGCTAAGGGCACATGCTCTGATGCTAGACTGAGTTTCAAACCAGGCAATACTACTCGCAAAGTATATAACTTTGATCTAATTACATACACTGTTTGTGGCCTCAGTTACTCATTTGTAAAATAGGGAAAATAATGCTAAAGATCTCATATAGTTGTGAGCATTAAGTAAGTTGATAGAAGCTAAGTGCTTCTGGGTACATAATAGGTGCTCAGTAAATATCGGCTTTATATAGGCAATCTAAAGAGCTAATTTTAAATATATTCAAGAAGCAGCTTTACTTTCTGTTTTCATATCAAAAATCCTCTTTAATTTGCCCTATCAACATCTCCCTTCTCTTCAACCCTGAAGACTGTGGTTTTAAAAACGATTTAGCTCATATTCACTCTTCTGTTCCTTGTCTACTGTGTTATGTTCTGTACCTTATTCCTGAAACAAAACAAGTCTTCTGCTTTTTAAATTTATTTCTAAAAGCTTACTTCTATTAGGAAGTCTGTATCTAAGCTAACTTAATTAGATTCAAGTAGATAAAAGCTGGAATTGAAGAAATGAAGAAAGGGGATATATTAAAACTGAGGTATTGTCAGGATTTTCCCAGTTTTCTCTTTTTGGCTAATTTAGAATTCACAGAGTAACAGCTTATATCTGTTCCATTAAAGGTTCAGTTAAAGAGCTGGCACTCCAAAAGTGTTTATCAGTCTGTGTTATGCAATTAAATATGGAATATATTCAGACAAACTTTAAAAATCAGTCCGGGGAAAGGAAGAATTTTAATAAAAATCTGAAATACAAATCCTAAACAGTTATTTTTGAAGACGTGATACTTTATGTCATCACAAGAGACTGGAGAGATTAGAATGAACTGGTTTAAAGTCTTAAAATCTAAGCCTGAAGGCTTTCTTTAATCTGCATGCAAGACTGTTTAACACTGTTGCAATTGTAATTAAGTACTAGACTGTTTTTGTTTATTTCTTTACAAAACTGCTTTGTTAGTTTGTAAAATATTCAGACAGTCAAGGTTATGGGTTCTCTCAGGATGTCTATGTAAAAGGAGTTACAATGGGATAGGGAAGCTTTAATTATGGCTGGGTCCTTGCTCTCTGAGTGCCAGCTTTAGACAATCACTCTTTCTATGGACTCTATGTAGTGGCTTTTTTTTTCTTTTAACTGTTTAAGAATCTGAAGCATCCTGTGGTTTATTGACTATTGTAACCACATACTCTGCCACTGATGTTCATCACTCCTGTTTCTCCTGACTACTGCCTCTTGAGGAGAATGAAAGGTGGAAAATGTGACACAATAGTCTCAAATTGTATGACTCAGTTTAAATACCGAACAGGAAAAAAAGTGTCTTAAACCACCACTAGAAACATTCTCCTTCCAAATGGAACTGATCTTTAAAACCCAGTTCAATCCAGCAAACAGGTTAATCATTACTAATGTAGACACTTTCAGAAAGTATTGTGGTATACCAGAGGATCAGTTTTCTATAGGATGACGAAAACACTTCTAGTTCTTTATGATGCTTGCTGATCTTATTCAAATTTAATTTTATCCAGCTTCAGTCAATTCTCACCCAGACTAAACATTACCACTTAGATTTTAATCTTTTCTTATCTTTAAGTTTGCCTTTTAATGAACTATTTTCAGAAATGTTCTTCCTTCAATGTAATATTCTCTTCACACATCTTTTACAAGCAATTTTTTTCCCTTAAATCAAAAATCTACCATGAGTTCTATCCCCTCTCCCTAAAACTACTTATAGAAGTCATTTATTTATTTATTTATTTATTTATTAATTATTATTTGAGACAGAGTCTTGCTCTGTCGCCCAGGCTGGAGTGTAGTGGCGCTATCTCGGCTCACTGCAAGCTCCGTCTCCCGGGTTCACGCCATTCTCCTGCCTCAGCCTGTAGCTGGGACTACAGGGGCCTGCCACCTCTCCTGGCTAATTTTTTTGTATTTTTAGTAGAGATGGGGTTTCACCGTGTTAGCTAGGATGGTCTTGATCTCCTGACCTCGTGATCTGCCCGCCTCAGCCTCCCAAAGTGCTGGGAATTACAGGCGTGAGCCACCACTGTTCTTTCCATTACTTCATTGGTTTTATATACTTGGTGGATTTTAACATTTTAAAGATATACATACTCACACCCACATCCATGCATTCTTCATAATACCACCTGAAGTAGAAGGGACAGTATGGCATTTTCATTAATTAAAAGTGGAAGCGATGAAGTCTGACTGCCTGGGTTTGAATTCAGCCTCTGTTACTTAGTGGCTACGAGGCCTTAGCCTATTTACTTAACCTCTTTGTGTTTTACTTTCCTCATTAGTAAAATAAGAGATAATTATAATCCTAGTTCATAGTGTTGTGGTAAGAAATGAATACTTGAAAAACATAGTGCAGTTAATATTAGCATAAAAAATTAACCATTACTATTATTATTTCATTAATTTCCCCAGATTATAAAGGTAGAATGGCAAGTAGGTATCTTCTCTTCTCTATAGCCAAAGGGATCTTTTTAAAACAGAAGTCAGGTTAGGTCCATCCTCTGATCAAAATGCTTCAATGGCTTTCTGTCTCGTTCAAAATCAAAGCCAATACTAGGCCCTACTTGATCCAAACTCCCTCATCCCCACTCTTCTGCTCATTTCCTGCTATTTCTCTTCTCTCTCACTCTATTCCAGCCTCCATTCATCTGCCTGTTGTTCCTGGAATGTGTCAAATATACTCTCACTTTCAGGTCCTTATAATTGCTGCTCCCTCTAGCTGAAACATTCTCTCCCCAGAGTCGAAAACTTTTCCTGACCACTCATTATAAAAGAGCAATCACCATAACCCCTGGCACCCTATACCCCCTTTACCTGATTTATTCACCTCTATGATACTTATTACCACCCAACATAAATAACATAAATTTGCCTTTTGGTGATAACGAAATATATAGCGCTTAACTAAATATAATGATTGCTAATTGAAAATTTGTCCTATTACTTTATTGTGCTGGCTCAGAAAACAGTGACACACATTAGCAAAGTCTTCAATTTTTAAGATGAATCAGGCATAATCTTCATAGTCAGATGAATCTATGTAATACATTACATTAAATGGGTTAGATCCTTTCTCACATAAATTAACAAATAATTTGTAGGTGTGTTTAAGCTTATATATTATCATATTAGTAGCTCCTTCAATAGATAACAAACACTTGACATACATACTTGTTCTGGTAGTGAACTTCAACAAAGAGAGCTTTCTATGTGAGGAAGGCTAGAGATAAAAGGGAGAAGAAAACCGGCTTCTACAGGAGGATCCTGAAAATGTTACCTCCTACTTTTTGAAAAAACCCTCTTTGAGGATTTTTATAGGCATAGAGACTTGGTTTAAGTCTCTCGTGTGTGTGCCCTTTGACTTAGAAAAGGGATCAATTGAAATAAAGATATGTGTCCTGCTTCTTATCAACAGATGAAAGAACAAAATATTAGACTAGTATCACATCTAGGGAAGATAGAAGAGAGAAATATTAGAACATAGGTAAAGAGAAATAAACAACAAAAGAGAAGAAATAGTTGTCCTGTGAGGCTCAGCCTGTGGGCTCCTAGATACCCAGTACCTGAAATACAGAGGTATAAATCGAACACTTATTAGCTAGCCCCATAGGAACAAACTGATTAAGTTTACTTACATTGACTATTCTTTCTTTCATTGTGATCTTTGAGAATTTTTACTACCCCTCTTTCTTTTGGGATTTTTATTGTTAAAATAAGTTGTACATATGGTTTCTGGGTCTGTTAACAAAATATTTTTGTTTTTATTCTTAGTTTTTTAAATTATCACATATTTCAAGCAAACAAAGAAGTAAAAAGAATAATGCCACTAACACCTATATAGACATCTAGTTTTGTCAAATTTAACATTTCTGTATTTGCTTAATTTTTTAAAAAAGAACATTACAGTTGCAGCTTAAGCATTATGGAAAATACTTAGTTTAAGCATTATTGAAATTCCCCAACTTCCTCCACCTCAGGATGTAAACTGCACCCTGAATTTAATGTTGATTATTCCCAAGAATGCTTCACACATTTTAGAAGTTTATATTAATGTTAGCATACTGCAAACACTCTGCAATAATATTTTCATGCTCAATATTATGTTTTAGAGTTTTATTCCTAATGATACATGTAGTTCTAGTTCATTTATCTTAATTGCTATATGTATTCCACTGAATAAAAATTCCCAAATATATTCATCCCTTCTCTTATGGATGGACAATTAAGCTTTCTGGATTTTTCATGATTATTAACAATGCAGAAGTGAACATTAATCTTAACTGTTAGTGTGGATATATAAGAGAGTTTCATAAAGACATATAAAAATGTTCAACTTTTCTAGATATTGTCAAACTGTTCTTCCCAGTAACTGCACCTGTATATGCTACTACCTGTAGTTTTTGAGTTTTTCCCCCACATTTGTGCTTATAAATATTTTCAATTATAATTTATTTTTTGTTAATCTGATGAGTACGAAACAGTATCTATAATAAGCATTTATCATTCTTTTAGGCTGCACAGTACTTGAATCTCATTGGGATGATTAGAACTAATTTGGGGGGAACCATCATCTTTATAATTTATAAACATAGTTTCTCTGACCATATATTCAGATTTTTCAATTTTCAGTAAGGTTTATCACGTGTTCTTTAAAAGTTTTGTACCTTCTATAGATATATTCCTCTATACTTAATGTCTTTTACTGTTGTAAATGGCATTTTAAAAATTATATATATTTTTTGGTTTTGGTGGTAGTACGCAGCATACAATAAACTTACATTACTAACTACATACATCAGAAAAAGAGAAAAAGTTTCAAATCAATAATCTAAGCTATACCTTAAGAATCTAGAAAGAGAAGAGCAAAATGAACCCAAAACAAGCAGAAGGAAGGAAATAATAAAAGAGCAGAACTAAATAAAATTGAAAACAGGAAAACAACAGAAAAAAATGAGTGAAATGATGAACTGCTTTTTCTGAAGATATCTATAAAGTTGACAATTCTCCAGCAATTATCAACATCAATAATAAAACAACATCATTGCCTACCCTGAAAAAAATTTAAAAAATGAAGAGCTACAGATAACTCTACACATATGAATTTTACAACTTAGATGAAATGGACCAATTACTCAAAAAATAGATAATCATAATTCACCAATATGAAACAGATAATTTGAATAGCCTACAAGTATTAAAGAAATTGGTAGCTGGGCATGGGGGAACACACCTATAATCCCAGTTACCCGGGAGGCAGAGGTGGAAGGATCACCTGAGCCCAAGAGGCTGAGGCTGCAGTGGTTTGGGCCACTGTACTCCAGCCTGGGCAAAAGAGTGAGACCCTGTGTTAGGGGGAAAAAAAAAAAATTATAATTTTGAAATTACCAAAGAAAAATCTCCGGGTCCAGATTATTTCACTGAAGAATTCTACCAAATGTTCAGGGAATACTTAACACCAATTCTACATAATCTATTCCAGAAAGCAGAAGAGGAGGGAGCATTTCCCAGTTCATTTTATGAAGCTAGGATTGCACTGATGCTAAAATCAGACAAAAACAGGAATTTTTTTTTTTTTTTAAAAGAAAGAAGGATAAAAAGAAAACTACAGACCAATATCCCTTTTTACAAGGGTGCAAAAAAAAAAAAAATCAACTCAGCAATATGGAAAAAGAATTATACATCATGACCAAGTTGGGTATATAACACTTGTTCAATTAAAAAAAATTTTTTTTTGAGACAAAGTCTCGCTCTTTTGCTTAGGCTGCAGAGCAGTGGCATGATATCGGATCACTGCAACTTCCACCTCCCGAATTCAAGAAATTCTTCTGCCTCCGCCCTGCAAGTAGATGGGATTACAGGCATGTGCCACCACGCCCAGCTAATTTTTTGTATTTTTAGTAGAGATGGGGTTTCACCATGTTGGCCTGGCTGGTCTCGAACTCCTGACCTCAGGTGATCCACCTGCCTCGGCCTCCCAAAGTGCTAGGATTACAGTCACGAGCCACTATGCCTGGCCCACTTGTTCAATATTTTAAAAATCAATTTATATATACCTCCATATTAACAGGCTAAATCACATGATCATATCAATTGATGCAAATAAAGGACAAATCCAATAGCCATTTATGATAAAGTGCTCAGAATAACAGAAATAGAGGAGAATTAGAATTTCCTCAACTTGATAAAGAACATCTATAAAACAAACCTACAGCTAATATTATACTTAATGATCACAGACTGTGTTTTTCCTCTAAGATTGGGGAACAAGGCAAGGATATCTGCTTTCATTGCCCTTATTTAACAGTGCTGGAAGTTCCAGCCAATGGGATAAGTCATGAGAAAGAAATAAAAGGCATATACATCGGAAAGGAAGAAGTAAAACTATCCTTATTTGCAGATGACATGATTATCTAGGTAGAAAATCTGAAAGAATCTACAAAAAACTCATAACACTAGTAAAAGTCAGTTCAGCAGGATACAAGATAAACATACAAGAATCAACTGTACTTCTATATACTAGTAATGAACACGACACCAAATTTTTAAAAAACACAATACCATTAACAATCCTTCAAAAAGTGAAATACTTCACCAGGTGTGGTGGCTCATGCCTGTAATTCCAGCACTTCAGGAGGCTGAGGCAGGAAAATCACTTGAAGCCAGGAGTTCAAGACCAGGGTAACAAAGCCAGACCCAGTCTCTACAAATAAATAAAATAAAATAAAATAAAATAAAATAAAATAAAAATACATTAAATAAATTAGCTGGGTATGGTGGCATGCACCTGTAGTCCCAGCTACTCAGTAGGCTGAGGCAGAAGATTGCTTAAGCCCAGAAGTTCAATGCTGCAGCGAGCTATGATCAAGCCACTGCATTCCGGCCCAGGCAATAGGGCAAGACCCTGTCTCTAAAATATTTTTTGGTAATAAAAATTTTAAAAAGTGAAATACTTAGATGTAAATCTAAGAAAACATATAAGGACTTGTAGGTTGAAAACTACAAATAAATAGAAAAACATTGTGTCCATGGACGGGAAGACTCAGCCTAGCAGTGGTGTCATTTCTCCCCAAATGACCACCGGCCATAAATTCTTTTTTAGCAGAATACAGGTCAGGATACACAGCGTATTGACAAGGCAATGCCAGAAATTCTTCTTAAGTAGGAGTAATCATCACAACAGGCCGCACAGCGACCAAGCAGCTAATCTCAGGTGTGAGGGAATAAGATCACATTATGTGGGTGCACAAGTCACTGATATGTCCTGTAATAATTCCACAAGTATAGCTTCTAGTCACTACACGAATATCTCCTACCAGGTATTACTAGCTTATTTAAAACCCTCCCAGGCCAAAGCAATTTACCCAAGAAGTGTCATTTTTAACATAAGCAACAGTGCCTGGTAAACACAGCTCACATTCCAAAAGTCAGCTGCCAATATTATTTGCAACTCCAGGGGAAAGGAGAAAACAGGTTTCCAGGGGAACAGAGCTAGGTAAATTGTATTCCCTTATGTTTTTAAATAATTAGTTTTCTTTAACAATTTTGCTTTGTCTATTCGTCTTTTCAAAGAACAATTTTTAAATTCTATCTTGTTTTTTAATTCCTCCATTTCTGCTCTCTCTATATTTTTTTGACTTTCTTTAGGTTTACTCTTTGAGCTGAGCATTTAGCTATACATTTTAGTCTAAGTACCTCCCTAACTTCATCCTACAATTTTAAAAATAGTACATTTTTAATACTATTCCATTCTAAATATTCCCAAAGTTCTATTATAATTTATATTTTTGATTCATGAGTTTAGAGGTGTGTTTCTAAATTTTTCCACGCTAAGGAGTGCTTTTGAGCATCTTTTTATTTTTCATTTCTAATTTGTTGTATTATATTTGGAGATATCAAACTGATTTTTAAGCTTTTATTGAGACTTGCTTAGTGCCCTAGTATGGTTATTGGGTCTAACATATTATTATATTAGCTTTCTTTTTATTAGTGTTTGCCTCCTTAACTCTTAATCTCTGTGCCCTAATGTTTCACACATGCCTGTTATAAGTAAAATCTAGGTAAATTTTTAAAAATCTGACAATATTAGTTTTTAGTTTGGTAAATTAGTGTATTTTACAGTTTTGAAAACTGATAATTGGGTATTTTTCTATCATCTTATTTTGGCTTGTTATTTTACTTTTCTCTTTCTTAGAACTTCCTTGTCTTTTTCTGCCTTCTGTTAACTTGAGAAGGTTTTTTCCAATTTATATTGAGTACTGAGGGAATAAAAAAAAATCTACAAAATATATGTAAGCTATTCCTTTCTCTTGATTTTAATAGTGTGATTAAATACAGTAATCAATTTATTAATATTAGATGAATCTTGTAAAAATTGAAAGATATGTCAAACCTTTTCCAAATAGGTTGGTGGTAAACTTGTCTCCTTTTAGTTGTCAATTTTTACTTTATTTATTTTTACACCCTCTTATTATGTGCATTTAGAAATATCTTTCTAGTGAAAAGAAACTTTTATACTTACATGACTGTCTTTATCTTAAGTTTTAATTCCAATCACTCTATAACCTCATTATAGGCTTCTGCTCTCATACATGTTAGCTCTACTTTTTTTTTTTTTTTTTGAGACGGAGTGTCCCTTTGTCGCCTAGGCTGGAGTGCAGTGGTGCAATCCCAACTCACTGCAACCTCTGCCCACTGGGTTCAAGTGATTCTCCTGCCTCAGGCTCCCCAGTAGCTGGGACTACAGGCACCCACCAACACGCCTGGCTAATTTTTGTATTTTTAGTAAAGGTGGGGTTTCACCATGTTGGCCAGGCTAGTCTTGAACTCGTGACCTCAAGTAATCTGACCACCTCAGCCTCCCAAATTTCTGGGATTACAGGCGTAAGCCAATGTGCCCAGCCTCTACTTGTTTCTAACACCACAATATTTTGCTAGTGTCATCTTGCACAATTTTTATTTAAATTTATATACCATTTTATCATTTTGTCTGTCTCATTCATTCTTAAATTTCAGATCTTCCACTTGAAATTACTTTTTTGCCTAAAGTGTATATTTTTTGAATTTTCTTTAGCAAAGATTGGCTGGTATCAAATTGTCTCCATTTCTAATATCTAAAAATGTCTTTTTTTCTCTTCTTGTTTTCATAAAACACTTTTGATCAATTCTGGTTGACAGTTTTTTTTTTTTTTTTCTCAGTACACTGAGGATATAATCCTATAGTTTATTGGCTTCTACTGTTTGTGTCAAGAAATTGGCTGTTGGTCTAACAGCTGTTTCTTTGATGATAATCTGTTTTTTTTTTCCCTTGGCTGTTTTCAAAATCTTCTCCTTGACCTTACTGTTTTGTAGTTTCACAGTGATGTTCCTGGCAGTTAATATCTTTATTTCTCCTTCTTATGATTCGACTGAGATTCTTGAATTTGTAGATTAGTGTCTTTCAGAAAAGCTGTCAACCATTATCCCTACTCCATTCTTTGTCTCTTCTCCTAAATTTTGGTTAGTAATAATTTAGATTTTTTCATTTCATTTCCCATGTTCCTTAATCACTTTGACATTTTCCATATATTTGTTACAACATTCCATTACATATTTCTTCAGATATATCTTTTAATTCACATAGTTTCCCTTAGTTGTTTATCTCAGTTAAACACATTCTTGGAGCTTTAAATTTTAGCTATGGTAATTTAATTACTAGAAACTGGTTTTTCTTCAAATTATTTGCTGCTGTTTTCAAATCTCTCCTTTATTCTTAAAACATTTTAAGTAAATTTACTTTAAAATTCTTGGCTTGAGGATTTTCAGACCACGAGTAGTATGTATTAGGGATACAGACCCATGTTATATCTGGTTTGTGACTATGAATTTTCAGGGGCTGTATCGGCTCCCCGCTAGAGTCCCCCACCCACATACTCACAACCTCTCCATAGAGCACTATATTTAAACATAGTCATTTTCCTTCCAGTCTCTTGAGGACACGGGTATAGGATGGGTTTATTTTTAGTTCACTCTTACATTGATATTCTATCCTTTTGGGTTCTCAGCTTTAAGAAGACATTTACTTGAGAAGTTCCTGGATTTCAACACCTGTTTCTTATTCTTTGGAAAATTACAAAAACCAAAGCTTATAGCTAGCTCACTTTAGCAAATGTCTTCAAGGTGAAAGCTGACTGCAGTGTTTTGCTTGCCTGACTTAGGTCTTGCTTTCATTTAGTTTTAGGTTTGAATTTCCTTTATTTTCTAACCAACTCATGAATATAATTAAGTTTTTTTTAAAAGTCTTATTCATTATTTTTAATATTTTACTGGGAAGTTGGTATTAGTACCTAGCCACATTGTCAGAAATAAAATTAATCTCCTAAATGTTCTTAATTCTGATATTTTCCCTTTATACTGGTTTGAAAATTACACATTGGAATTTTAATTTTTAATAGATTCACTTAAGCTTTTACCATTGAAAACTGATTTAAATTCCAATGTCAATCCTTTATCTTCCTTCCAAACAATACAAGGAATTTCAGACTCTTAAAGCAAAGTCTTCCTCCTTTCTACATGGTATTCTTGTTCAGTATTTTAGTTTTACTCCTATTTTCCCTTTAAATTTTTTATTTTAAAATAATTGGATTCTTAAAAAGTTTCAAAATTAATACAGGGAAGTCCAAATATCCAGTTTCCCTAATGGTTACATCTTAAATAGCTATGTAAAATGCCAAAACCAGGAAACTGCCATTGATATGACATTTTTGTGTAATTTTTACATCACTTTATCACATGTATTCATATAACCACCACTACAATCAAGATACAGAATGTTCTGTCATCACAAAGTTCTTTCTCATGCTATTCCTTTATACTCACCCCCCTGCTCCTTTCTGCCCACTTCTACCTACCATCCTTAACACTGGCAACTACTAATGCTCTCCTTCAATTCTGTCATTTTGAGGATGCTATATAAATGGAATCATACTTTAGCCTTTTGAGATTGGCTTTTTTTTGTGTGTACTCAGTATAATGCTCTTCATTTTCTAGGCTCATTCTATTATTTTAAGTACATTGTTTAGTAATTCTTTCACAGAGTCTATAAGTAAGTGGAATCTTTCACTTCTTGTTTGTTTTGGAAATGTCTTTATTATGCCCTTATTCTTGAATAATAGCTTAGGTAGAAATATGTATCAGTCAGGCATCAATTGGGAAAAAAGAAATGATTCCAGGTATTTAAAATTAAAAGGTATCTTGCTACAGAAATTTAGGTGCTACAAACTGTAAGAAATATTCTCAATCACTTCTTCATCAAATATTCTCTCTCCTTCATTCTTTGATGGTCTTCATCTATGATTCTTAGTAGATGTATGCTGAACTCGCTATCATATTTTCTATTTCTATAACTCTGTACTGCCTTCAGGATAATTTCCTCAAATTTATCTTACAGTTGTTAATTCTCTCTTCACTGGCCATATTTTTCATTTTCTAGATATTCTTCTTTTATAAATATTTTGCTTAAAAATAGCCTGTATTTTAATATTTATATTATGTGCTCAATTATGAGAAGTTAATAGAGGATACTACTGGTATATATTGGTTCTACTGATTCTTGTTCATACTGGCTGTTTCCCTGCATATTTTATAACTTTTAGAAAGTGAGCCCATGCTAACCAGTGAATTTCCTGAGGGAATCTAGTGTAGCCTGGGTTGAGAACACACCCTTCTAAAACGGCTTTTGTCTTAAGTTTCTGTAAGGCACCTCAGGAGTATTAACATTCAGTAACTATATGTTGGTTGATTTCCCAGTGTATAAAACTAGGCAGGAGTATAAATTTAAACCCCAAACCTAAAAAGGGTATGTCTATGATCATGATCAGAAATTCATGGGGAAGCTTTTAAAATTTTCTCCACTTAGACACTGGGTCTAGGTTGAGAAAAAAATTCTCCTTGTGGTCTATGCTCAAAAGCAGATGTTTTGTTTTTGTTTTTAATATCTTGTTATTTGACAATGCTCCTAGGGTTCCTGCTTAATACTGGTGTTTCATTTCTAACTCTGTTCACCATGTAGGCCCCAGATCTTGTCTCCAAATCTTGACTAGCTATTAAATCTATATCCTTGGGCCAAGACATCCCTCCATCCCATTCTCGTGGTAGTCCATGTCACTACTCATGCTTCCCACTCTGTTTTTTAAACCCTCTATATTTTCAGGTCTTAAGATTTTTCCTTACTTTCTTGTAAGCACAGCTATACAACCAAAACGATATTTGTTGCATATTATAGCATTTCTAAATATGTAGTAGTATGAGAGTTTTCAAGTTAATAATAAGTTGTCTGTCTAGGAATTCTCTACTAAATCTTTTTATTCTTCACATAGCCCGTGGCACAGCGTCTGGTAGGCAGCAGTATATCATAAATATGATGAGTGACTGGTTGAATGAATTACCATTCTTTCTCAGCATTTATTTCCTTCATTAATTATTTTTCTCTAACTTTGATTTCCCAAATTCCTCATTATAAATTTGTGAATGACATATTTTATGAACTTCATTTAGACTAACATAATTTTCTCACACTAACTATTATACCAGTCATGGTAATCCTGCATTCAGTTTCTTCCCTTCTATTTGCCCTGCGTGGACCTGCTGGTCCTCTTTTTACCATGAAACTCCTGCTATGTCATTTTACTGTCAATGGGTTTGCAAAAATCTTATTTTGATCATTTTTATCATCTTAAACTCTTTTCTTCTTTCAACAGTTATATTCAACTGCATTTTCCACTAAATAAGGCAGTGTCAAATGTGGGTAGCACATAAGATGATTCTTAATCATTGACTGCTATTATAGTTTGCTTTATTCTTATAACTTCTTATTTTGAGGAAGATTTACATAAAAATTTGTTTTATTTTCCAGAAGGAAATATTAGAATATTAATAAATGTTATAAATATAAAAAATATATCTAAATAATAGAAATTGATCCATATATACTTCTTTCATATTTCTGTCATCTTCACAGGCATTAGAAATATACCATATATTTACTAAAATATATACATACCATCTAATTATGCAATAATTTTCTTCATATTTATATATGTATAAAACAAAATTCACAGGAATCTTCTCTCCTTTATACTTCAACACTATTGTATGTCTTCAGTGAAATTTCTGCAAACCCGAGTATGATGTCAACAACCCAATGGACATTTAATAAATATTCATTTGTGACAATCATGATAATCTCACACAGGTCTCTGAAAGTGATTTTCAGAAATCATCAGCTATTCTTTGACATAGATTTAAAAACCTTCCCCCAGAAGAGATGATTGCCTTTCAATCATAGAAGAAAAAAATACAGCAAAAACAAGTGAGATAGAGTCTTTTTATTTTTAAGCTAAAGATCCAGTGTATTATAGCATTAGGTACCATGAAGATTTCAGATAAATAAAACTATGTAAACTCAAGTTAGTGACATACAATTGTATAGGGTTTAAAATTTTTCCACATACTGTGGTATTCACTAATAAATTCCGACCTGTGGTTTTAAATACAGTAGCATCTAAGCACTGACACAGACCTGCAATTATGTCAATGGACATTCTATGAATATTAGTAGTGAAGATACAAATCCACTGCAGCAAGCTGATTAGCAATGCTAATGTGCACACTACACAGTCATATAATTAGAAAGAGTTTTACTCACAGTGATGTTGAGGTTATGGGGTTAGGACAGTTTCCATTTCAAAAGATGGAAGAATCCAGGTTACCATGATAGCAAAAAGTAAATCACCTAATTTATGCTGTTGAAGATATCATGGTTTATTTTTTAAAAAGAAACTTCTACCTTCCCTTGTGAAAATTACAGTAAATTATGAATTAATACTTTCCCAGCTAAAAGAGATTTTAAAAAAGCAGACCCTCAATAGGCATGACAGTTAAAGATTCACCATGTAACATTACATTAGTCCAACTAAGTTATCATGTCATTGTCCACTTAAGAGAGAACGGAGCTTGATTAGAGAAAAAAAAACCATAAAAATGTTCACAGTTTCCCCTGAAATGGAAAGATGTCCAGGGAGATGTGGAGGTGGAGAAAAAGAAGAGAGAAGGCAGTCAGTAACAAACACTTGGTTATAATGATGATAAGAATCCATTTCCTTTATGCAATTTTGTTGGTGTTCCTTTTTTGTATCCCTTCTCAGCTATAATGATCTACAAAATATCCTTAGGTTTGGTGGTCTGTAATTAGCTAAGATAAACAGTTATCTTTGCTTTAAATGGAGAACCATTAGTCGATCGCTTATATTTGCAGACAATTCCATTCTGAAAACTTAGGTGTAAATACACTTAAATTTTAGAGACAAACTATTTTGTTTCTGACAAGATTTATCACAATTGGAACATGTCACCCTCATCATGATACTTTGTGGTGGGATAAAGTAATGTTGTCATTCTGCTTTAGAATAAGAAACTGGATCATTTCTTTTAAGTCTTGTGATTATATTTAAATCTTATATACATGCCCTGAAATGAAAAGATATTCTCATAAATCCTTGCATTATGCAGGAAAATGTCAACTGCAGCTTTAACTAACATTCTGTGAGACAAAAGGAAGCCCAAAGTAGCTGCTCTTCATAAAGACTAGATGCTAATACACATGCGCATGCGTGCACGCACACATGCACGCACGCTTGCCTCCTTAGAGAGCGATTTCTATTTTCATAATATGGTTAAGTTAGGATTACCCAAGGAAAAAATTTCAAAGGATTTATCATTTAACACTTCAGTGGAGTTACTAATAGGAATTATATTGAAGTAGGTCATGCCAAATCCACTCTCAAATGACAAGAGATCACATATAAGTCAGCAAACATTTCAGACACAATAGCCACAAGACCCCCATAATTATTACCAGGGTATATGGTCTACTATAATAAAAATCAAATAATTCAAACTTCAAGCTAGACTTATAATTACTATCTTACTAAGATCTCAGTTAATCACTTATAAAGTAGATGGTTCATACTATGAAGGTTAATACAATCATATTAACAAATAAATATTTGCCTGTCAGTCCATGATACATCCTTTTATTTTAGACACACACACACACACACACACACACCCTATGGCTAGAAAAATATGAATTCAAGCTGAAGACAGTAAACAAAGGGAATTTGTCTTTCCTAAAAGAAACACAGAAATAATCTCCCAAATTGTAAATTCCTACTTCATGGAATATATTTGTCCTTTCTTTGGAAAATGCTTTCTAACTCATTGACACAGAAGTCACTGCAAAGTGTTAATTAATACTAATGATGAAATCTGAAAAGGATTATTTCAGGCCTTCCTCACTGACCTATACATACCTGTTCTAAGTTAATTTGTGTGTGTGGTGGGGGACTCATATAAGCCTCTACTATTCTACAATGAGGAAGAAGGCATTATGAGGGTATGCCTTAAAGAACAAAAATTGTGATGCTTATTGTAAAATTTTCTGTTTATAAACTAAGCATAAAATGTCAAAAGGTCCTTGTGTCTGGTATTCTAAATTTAAATAAAAAGTTCTTAGTTTATGAGTCTTAAAATATGGGAAATGAACAAGTACTCACTATCATCTCTAGTCACCTATTCCTATTTTTGGCTGACAACATTTCTGGTTAGAGCTCTATCTGCAAGTTTTAAAATATTTTGACTGTTACATATTACTTGGCTGAAACTATAGCCAAGGTAACTTGCTTGTCAGTTTACTGACAGCAAATTATTCAAATATGTTCCATCACTTGTGATTCAAGGGCCTGTGGTGAGAGAGGAGAGATGAAGGGAGGAACAAACAAAGGTTGGGAGGGATTCTCAGGGTTAATAAAAAAACATTATTTCTAAAAATCATTTCCATTGTTGAATTAAATAATTTAAGTTTTAAGTTTAGCCCCAGACTTGCTTTTAAGGGTCTACATATTTTATCTGTGATGAATTACATTATTCTCACTCTTAGAGATGGAATATCATCTTTATTTTAACAGATTTCTATGGAGGCACGTGGGTTCCATAAAAAATGAGTAACGCGAATGTTGTCTTTTTTTTTTAAAGAGTTTCATTTTATTCTACTACTGACATAGTAAGCTCTATTATCCAAAAGCCAAAATGCAACCTAACGTATCTAAATGAAATATCCAGGAAATCTCCTTATAGTTCTTTCAGCATTCTTCTAAATAAGATTATTTCTTTCCTATGTTCCTAGTCTAAAAACTTTAACTCCATCCTCTAGAATAAAGGAAAACTATTGAAATTCTTATTTTCTCCTAAAATCCATGACTTGCCCATAATTGTGGGACTCAATGAATTCTCCTATTGACTGAAAATATATTTATATCTTCATTCAACAAACAATTCTCAGGCCAGGCGCAGTGGCTCACGCCTGTAATCCCAGTACTTTGGGAGGCTGAGGCAGGCAGATCACTTGAGGTCAGGAGTTTGAGAACAGCCTGACCAACATGCAAAAACCCCGTCTCTACTAAAAATACAAAATTAGGCGGGCGTGGTGGCGCATGCCTGTAATCCAAGCTACTCAGGAGGCTGAGGCAGGAGAATCACTTGAACCCGGGAGGCGGAGGTGGTGGTGAACTGAGAGCACATCATTGCACTCCAGCTTGGGCAACAAGAGTGAAACTCTGTTTCAAACAAACACACAAACACACACACAAAAAAACAAACAATTCTCAGCAATAGAAAGGAAAAATCACAACTGGATACTTTTGTGCATTTAAAATCATAATGAAAAAGAATATCATAATATATTTTCATGTAACAAATAATCATATATGTATATATAATATATACACTGGATGCTGAGGGGCGACTGTATATATACACACACACGTACAGTCATCCCTCGGTATCCTAGGGGGACTGGTTCCAGGACTCCTGCAGATACCAAAATCCATGGATGCTCAAGTCCCTTATATAAAATGGTGTAGTATTTGCATATAATCTACACATATCCTTTCATATACTTTAAATCATCTCTAGATTACTGATAATACTTAACACAATGTAAATGCTATGTAAATAATTGTTATATTGTTTAGATAGTAATGACATGAAAAAAAGATCTGTACATGTTTAATGCAGACACAACCATCCATTTTTTTCTGAATATTTTAAATCTACAGTTGGTTGAATCCATGAATGTGGAACCCATGATATGGAAGGATGACTTTATATATCATATATATTTTTCATATATGATGTTTTCACATAATGAAAACATCATATATATGTACATATGGAGCTATATCTATATTGATATAGTACTCCTTATCTTGATTTTATCTTCAACTTGCCTTATCTTGATTTTTACAATTATCATTTAAACAGGGGAAGAAATATTATTTCCATTTTATAGGTGAAATGAAAAAAGATTCAGAAAGTTAAGTGACTGATTCAAACTCTCAAACCTATCAAGTAGCATAGCCAAGATTTGAACTAGTCAGTCTTTTCAGTATGTTTCACTGTGATAAAATTATAAGCACTGTTAGAAATATTCAATATTTAATCAATTTCCTTGATAACATATTTCAATAACAATTTTTAGTACTATCTGTACCAACTAATTTTTATAGTAAGTTACAGCTCTGTGCGTGTATGCAGAAAAAGCATAAACTTTAAAGGAAAAAAACACTGACCATTTACATGGATTGCAATAGAAATCGCTTTCCTAATGACAGGAAAGGTCTCATGCAACTAATGAGAATAATTAAACTATATAAAAGCACCGAGACCAACTACCTTTAATAATTGGATTTCTGCCCTTAGCATTTTTTATGACATTAGAAAATACGTTGATTTCTCTGTCTGAATTAAGATACATAATGCTTGTTAAGGTCAAGAGAAAAGAATACTTTTTATACAGGACATTATGGGGTCGCCTTGAAGGGTGTGAGACCTAATTTATGAAGGTAGACATTCACATCATCCCTCCTTTTGTTCATGTGCACATCATTGCATCGGCTGGCTGTTTTATATCATATGTTCTCCAAAATAGAGTTCTATTATTACTGCTTTTTCTAACATCTCTCTATTAGTATCTCACTCTCTACCCGGGCTTCCCTGTCATTATCTCCTACATTCTGAGAAGTCTACATTCTTATAAAGAAATTAAATAAAAGGTATAAGTATAGCTAGAGCCCAAGCCAGCCCACCAAAACTCAGAGGCCAGATTGTCCCAAGGAAACCAACCTGAAAGTAATAATGCTAATAATATTTATTTGGATAATGTTTTAGAGATTCTTC
The DNA here is from genome assembly GCF_024542745.1 of Macaca thibetana thibetana. Lineage (NCBI taxonomy): Eukaryota > Metazoa > Chordata > Mammalia > Primates > Cercopithecidae > Macaca > Macaca thibetana. The sequence goes on along the minus strand of NC_065597.1, from coordinate 14,981,212 downwards.
CTATATGTTTAAAATTTATTAAAGATAATTTAGACCATTAGCCTTTAGAATATTGCATTAACACACAATATCTATTTTTATTATTTAATCCATTATACTGTATTAAGAAATTGATTATATCCTTCTAAAAATACTACCATTAACTTGCAGATATCTACTAATGTGTGATCCTCTTTGTAGATTAATCAAGGCCCCTTGATTTTCATACCCCCCCCACTTGAGCGCTGGACAAAAAAAGTGGCAAACTATTAAATCAAGAAAAGCTGTAGAAGGGCTTTTGGAAAAGAGATAAATTCACATAGATAAAACAATATAACAAAAATCTTCCTGATCACAATACTTTTTTTGCCTGACTTTAGTACCTTCTCACTGAAGTATGAATGGTAAAGTAGAAGGGGTAGAAATACTGACTACAGAAATACAGGTAATACAGTAGGGGTCAAAAGAAATGTGCAATGCTACTTCCTAACACACAATCCTTCTTTCAAGATCACATTTTCATGCATTTATGTATAAAAAAATCATTATTTGATTTTAAAAAACTGTTGTTATGTAATGAATGACTTTATTATTGACTTTCAGTATCTCTTTTAATGTATTCTATGGAGCTTCCCATGTCTGTTCATAAAATTTAGGGCAGATTTCATGTTTTTACTCATTTATAGGCAATCAAAATACTCAGCAATTAATATGTCTAGTCTAGCCCACTACTAAAAATGCTGAAGTCCTGGTACAGGCACCTGCCATGAGACAGGGTGGTTAGAATCCCACTTGCAGATCCTTTGATTTAATTGAGGCTCTTTCTCAGCTTACTGCTCCCGAGAAGATGGCAGTTCAGTTGACTTTTGGGATCACTAGGACCCTCCAGGCAGTCTTTGGAGTTAAGACAACCTTGTATCATCTTTTTTGTGGATATGGCCCACCTCTGATCCATGACATACACTTAAGCAACATTTGCCTAACAGTCACCTGTCACTCCACCTTCAAAGCAGCTGGCCAATCAGTCTCATGTTCTTTAGATTTCTTAGGCATGTGTAAGCTAGCTGGTCTTAAATGGAAGGGGTCACTCACTAAGTTCTACATCTCTTAAAGCCTTCCTCTCTTGGATTCAGATGAAAGGAGACCTTCCTTTCCTTCCCCTTGGAGGTGTGATGGGACACTTAGCACACTAACAACTCTCTCCAAACATCCTCCTTTCCTTAATTTTGACCCTCTCAATCCTTTTATATCCTTGACATGATTAAGTAGCTTAAGAATCACATAACTGGCTTTTTCCCTTCTGCTCACGTAAGAACTGGAGGGTGTCTTCATATCTCACCTTGAAATCTTCTGTCTTAGGGGCCATAGCTAAAACAAATAAGGAGAGTTCCATTTTAAAATTCTGTTACACATGGTTGCAAACTCGCACCATACTCAAGAAGTTATGGGAAAGAATTGTCTTATTTTATTTTATTTTACCAAATAAAGAGCAAATGCTAGCAGATAATTTGAAAATTTTTATTGCTGAAGATCACTAAATGAACAGTACTTACTTACCAACATGTTTTCATTTGCCAACCATATGCCATCTTCATAACAATAAAAATGTAAAATTATTGATGATTTTCATGTACCAAGGATGAATGCTCAAATGCTAAGAAAACATTCATACTACTCTGCACCCAAAACTGCTAACCTTATTTCCATAGAGGAATCTCTATATAGAACCCAGAGGTAAACAAGAGCCCAGGGAGAGGAAAATGTCTGTCCTTTTGGCAACATTATTGTATTATAAGCTCTTAAGAAATAATTAACCTCATAGACGTCAAATAGAGATTTTATATAAAGAAGATATTGGCTCCAGGAAAGTGTCAAATTGATTCTATGCAGAATGAAAACTGGGAGCTGATTTTAAGTCAACAGTTTTATAACATGGAGAAATGATTTCAAATGGATTCTGGTGGGTTTAAAAATTTTTCTCCAGAACTTTCAATGGTGCTTGATGAGAATTGAGCTTTGACTTCCATAGCACTTGGGTTTGAAATGCTTCTGGAACATCAGAAATCTTACTATTAAAATTTCAATATGACCCTTTTCCATTTTTGTGAACATCAGAAATACACTAGTTATATCACTATGGAACATTTTCCTTATAATTTGCCATTTTAACAAGTCTTTTCTTGGCCTTTTCAAATTTTACTTGCTCTTTTACCATTATCTGTTTTTAAGGTAGCTTTAATTGGCTTGAATTTTAAGTATTAGTGCAGGGTTTATATTGCAAAAAACGAATAATTTCTAAAAAAATTTAATAACTAATTAAAACACTTTAGTACATTTCATCAAAACTGAGAATAATATAATTTACAATGCAATCTATCCAGAAACTGATTTGTGAGCACTTGCTTGTGGTTACTGATTGTCCCATAGACGTAGAGAAAGAACTATATGAACTATACTTGGGTACACAGTGAGCATGTTAAAATTAAGATGTAGCATTAATGTAAAATTCTTGGCAGAAGTCAAACCTTTAACCATCATGTGAATATAGATTTTCATATCTAATTTTATGAAGCCTTTTTTTTTTTTTTTTTTTTGCCAGTTCTACAGTCTAATATTATTTTCTTTCTGCATTCTCCTTCACAGGCTATGGCCTTTGGCGAAGACAATGACAGGCAAATATTTATAAGCCAGAGATTAGTTATAAATTTGATCCAATCAAATGATCAGTAAGCACATTCTTATTGCCAGTTGTTATCATCTCTTTTGGAAAGGCATTGGAAACTTTCATTTTGTTAATTTCAAATCAGACAATTTCCCAGAACTAATTGAGGTTCCAGTGTCCAATGGAAAGCTGAAAGAACCTAAATTTGCTTCTTTTCCTTCTTCACTCCTTTCTTTGTGTGTATACATATTTGTGTATGTGCACAAGTATAAAGAAATGATTATTTTTGCAGCTTTTGGCCTGAATGCTTGTCACTCCATTTTACATAATTCATTTTATATAATTCAATTTATGCTCTTCCAAAAATAGATGCTTCAGTTGCAATCTTCGCCTCTTTAGAATCTCCATGCAAGCAAGCTTAGCTAATAATTTTTGATTAATATAGCCAAATACCAACTCCTACTTCAAACCCCCTTTACTTGGAATACTATCATCAGCTTGGTTTACAGAGAGAAGGAAATAACAATGAGGTCAGGAGGAATGGAGATGGGGTAAAATAGCAATAAAAAGTAATTATATAAAAATGCTAAAGGTATGACATCTGTTTTTTTGCTTAGCTCACTGAGCTCGATAGTTTCAGATTTATGCTATTGTTCATGTTTAAACAGATACAAAAAAGGGAAATGGGAAAGAATGTTTATGTGAGACTATTAAATAGTGCAGGGAAAATACGAGTTGTTATTACACTGGTAAGGAAAAGAGAAACTCAGTGAAATTTCTTTCCAGAGATTTGCCTTTGTGATCTGCAAGGTGCTGTTCCCCTGCTTACATTCCGTTACCCTGGCAACGCACTCCTGTAAAATAAAGATTATTAAAGCGCATATGATTATTTTGCTGCTGAGTGAATAAGACAAGCCGCTTCTGAAATGCCTTATCAGAGAAATTCAATTTTAGGCCAAATTGTGTTTTTGCCTCCTTCTAGCTTTTCTCCTCCCTCCCCCTACTTCAAATAAAACCATCATCTTCACATTTACTACATGATATTTTGTTAGCCATTCACACCCTTAGTATTTTAAGTCAGTTTTCTTTTAATTTCATGAAAGCATTTTTCTCAATTTTTTTATAGCTCTAGTCTATTTTCCAGCTATCTACCATCTGTTTGCAAATCAAAATTACAAAGCAATGTGCTCTTGCTTTTATTTTATTATACAGTAATAGTAGAAATACTGGGTTCTATACCAAACATAAATGTATATATTATACATTGGCTATGCAATATTTGACCAAAGGATGATGCAAAAAGCTAAGATAAGGAATGTGGTGCCATTTTAAAGGCTGCATATCCAACTGTACTGGTCATCCTCACCCTTAAGTTGAATGCCTAGTGCTTTTCCATTTGACATTGCCCTAAGGTGAGTTATAGAGGTGGGAAGTTTTATAGCCACGCTGACAGCCAGTCACACCTTTGTTGCCTGGTGCCTCTACATTTGGAGAAAATATTCTTGAGAGTCCTAAAATTATTTAATAATAAACTTTATAAGTTTTGTATTTTATAAGTATTTTAATATTAGCCAATTTCTTGAACATACAGTAATGGCAACTTTGCTAAAACTATCTAGTGATTTCATTAGAAACTAAAGCTTTTAGCATAATTAGGGTCCAAGCAGAGGTCAACAAAAAATAAGTAAATTTGTAACAGTAAATGCATATTGTATTTCATGCTATCTGTGTGAAGAAGTTATCGTTTAAAATTTTTTTTTTTTTTTTTTTTTTTGAGACGGAGTGTCGCCCAGGCTGGAGTGCAGTGGCACGATCTCGGCTCATTGCAACCTCCACCTCCCAGCTTCGCGCCATTCTCCTGCCTCAGCCTCCCAAGTAGCTGGGACTACAGGCGCCTGCCACCACGGCTGGCTAATTTTTTGTATTTTTAGTAGAGACGGGGTTTCACCGTGTTAGCCAGGACAGTCTCGATCTCCTGACCTCGTGATCCACCCGCCTCCTTGGCCTCCCAAAGTGCTGGGATTACAGGCGTGAGCCATCGCGCCCAGCATTAAAATCTTTTAATACAAGAAAGAGTTACATCTGCTTTGAAGTAGAGGTGGAGGGAATGAAGTTTGTTCATAAAAAGGCAAGCTTCCAACAAAGGCCACATAGAAGACTCCTTACACATCTGTTAAAGCTAACACAAGACATGAATAGATAAGAACAGCCCTGGAGAAACCTTCATCCTGTCCTCTCCGACAGTGGATGGTTGAGGTGGATGATATTGTTTCTACTGAGACTCTTTATGGGATATTTTTCCCACTGCCACAAAACACTGGCATATAACCTAATACTGCTATGTCATGAAAAAAAAGCAGAAGTACAGTGTTGATATTATAATAACATGAAAACATTAATATTTTCTCTGTTAACACTCATTTTCAGGCCCAACCAGGCACCATACTCTTCCATTGATTAAGCATGAGGCCCATTGGCTTTTTGTGTAATTAACTACAAATCACTGCTTATTACTAAGAAATAACATTGATATTTAACAAGTTCGAGACACTCTCAGCACATGTAGAATGAAATATCAATTCTTCTAACGAAGTAAATAAAATTTAGTATTGTACATCCAATCTTTTGTATGTTAACACCACCATGGAACTTATGACTGTAATTCACTCCCAGCACTGCCCAGAAGGTGTCACCACAGCCTCATTGGCTTGAAGGACTTGGGGACATGTGGGGGAGTAGAAAGCAAGGGGAGAAAAACAGACACAAAGAAAAAAAAAATCTTCATGCAGACAAAGGAATATAAGACAACTACTAGTTGTAATATATTGCCAAATACAGAAACCCAAACATTCACCCTATGCTAAAACTACATAATTACTACAGGAGAAAAGTGGGCCTCTATTTGTCAGCGAGGGTAGAAAGTGGGAGATTCATGGACGGTGTTACTTGAGACAGTCATTTTGTAGAAAATAAAAAGCAGGTGATAAATAGAAAATATCCATGTACTGAGCCTGGTCCAAGCTTCTCACCTAAAATGGTTTGCCTCCTTATCACATCTAGTTGCATAAGATGCACTGGACCACATAAAAGGAAAGATAAAAGAACAGCTGTGAAGAGATGCTATGAAGAATCAAAGAATAGAAAACACAAAGTCTTTTATTGAGAAGCTGCACAAATTAACTCCAAATTACTGCCACAGTCAGACAAGAGGAGGCTTCAAGGCACAAAACTTGTTGCTGCACTCCATCTTGCTTTATTGTGGTGTCTTCACTCATGTAGCTAAAAGCCATCCCCTTTATAGTACTATATCTTTTAATCTCCACTCTTCCCCCCTGTCGTTTAATTAAAAGACAATGAACCTTTTAAAGTAGTCAAATGGAAAATATAAAATTGCACCATTCTATCAAAGCTTAAGATATTCCTGTTCTCAGAGCATGAGAAGAATTCAAAATAACATACTTTGTATTTTACTACACTTCAGTCCCTCTGTGCCATTTCTTCTTCAGGGCTCTTGGTTGGAATAGCTACCTGAACCAGAAAGGCAGCTCACCCTCAGGCTGATAAATAGAGATAAAATTAAAAACAAGTAAACAAACAAAAAACCCCCAAAAAACAAAACAAAACAAAACAAAAATTACAGTCAAGTTAAATCAACTAGATCTTTGTACCTGATTTTTTACTTTTAAGTAATATTATTGTAATTCTGCATTCCTTCTATGTTTAACTGACATAGGCCTAAAGATTAGTAGCGTTTCTTATGTAAGTATTATTTACTCAATGTGTTGTCAGTTTTAGGGTATGTGGGCTAAAATAAGATAAACATAGTAAAATGTTATTGGATGATAAGTAGGCCTGAATGCTCAGTTTTCCGCCAACTCCACAGCCTAAATCTATTAGTTTTGGCAAAGGGCACCAAGACAAATCCATGCTGTTTGAAATGTTCCATGGGAGTCTTTAAAAACGAAGATCTTGTCTACTCTTTATGGACATTAAAATGCTTCATCCCAAGGACCCCTTTATAGCAAATTGCAAGCTGTTCTGTTTTATCTGCTTTGACAGGATGAAGGGCTGAGTTGGCCCTAGAGGGATGGGATACAGAGTCTGAGTAGCTCAAACTTGAGATTTCCAATAAACCATCTCCTACAATTAGAAGAAAGGCACAGAGGAGATTCATTTCAACAGATAGTTCCAACCCATTTAGAATTATTCTATTCTCTCCTACTTATTTCATCACTAAAAGTCTAACAAAAATCATGTTCTTCCAATACTCCACTCCAAACTGAACCTAAAACTCTAATAATCAGCCTAGTTGAGCACTGGCATATATACATCTTTCTGATTGGTCTCTTGATTCTGATACCTATTATATTGATTCCTGATTTCTTATAAATTCATATCCTTTTCAACACTATACTTACCTGATCATTATTCTTTAAGTTCAATTGTCCAGTATAGGTTGCCTATCATTCTCCATAAAAGAAATACTTGCAGATTTCAGTTAGTTAATAAATGCTGGCAGGGCATGAGATATAGGTTTAATTCTTCATCTATAGATGCCTAATATAGGAACCTTGCTAAAAACTTCCAGACACCACTCAATTCATTAATGCCAATTCTCTCCCTTTCTTTTACCCTTCTGTAATTAGGACGTCTCTTTTTTGAATGTCATCACATATGATAATATATGGAGAGTCTGAACTGTTAACATTGAAAAAATGATTCTTCCCTTTAGAATGTGAAATTATAATAAGTAATCCTATTTTTAAAAGTCCCCAAAGCCACATACTCACAAGTACACCTCTATGTAAGTCAGCTTATAAAAGTAATAAAAATGAGGGCCAGGTGCGGTGGCTCATGCCTGTAATCCCAGCACTTTGGGAGGCCGAGGCGGGTGGATCATGGGGTCAGGAGTTCAAGACCAGCCTGACCAAAAAGGTGAAACCCCATCTCTACTAAAAATACAAAAGTCAGCCAGGTTTGGTGGCACATGCCTGTGGTCCCAGCTACTCAGGAGGCTGAGGCAGGAGAATCGTTTGAACCTGGGCGGCGGAGGTTGCGGTGAGCCAAGGTCGTGCCACGGCACTCCAGCCTGGGCGACAGAGTGAGACTCTGTCTCAAAAAAAAGGAATAAAAATGAAAAGATGGGGAAAAGAAGTCTCTCATCACCACCTCCAAGACTTTAACAGTAGTAAAAATAATAATTTATCATGAAAGATCCCACTAGTTCAGGGAATATTCCTCAAACATACTCCGAAATCTTACGGTACCTTATACAATAGCTGAAGCTCTGATAATGCGAAAATCATCCAGTCTGTTCCTGTCTCGGGTTTCTTATTTCTCTATACCAAAGCATCATTAAAATTGCACAAATTTGCCAAAAGGAAGAAGAGAATATAATGCACACGTCACAACAATTAAAATAAAAAAGCATTTAAAAATGATTTAAAGCACAGGCGTTCAAATCAGACAAATCCGAATTTGAATATTGGTTCGGTTGACTACTGACAAGTTCTTGAACAGTCTAAAATTCAATTTATTCTTCTATTAAAAAAAAACCAATAATAATAACTTTGAAGGGTTATTGTGACTGAATAATACAGGTAAAATGCTCAGCATAGTGCTTGTCATATAGCAAATAAATATTCACATACTAGTTACTATGGAAAGAATTTTCCCGGGGGAGGGGGATCTCTCGGAGAATGAAAATATTCATTTTATATGACTTGTTTTATAATAAGAAAATAACATTCAATATGGAAGAACAAATACAAGTTTCACCCTGTTGACAATTCAAAATTAACCTAAAGAATAAATATTGCTCAGTGCAGTGACTCACACCTGTAATCTCAGCACTTTGGGGGACCAAGTGGGTAGATGGCTTGAGGCCAGGAGTTCAAGACCAGCCTAGGCAACATGGCAAGACCCCATCTCTATAAAAAACAAAACAAAACAGAACAAATATTATTGGGTTTCCAATAATGAAGGTATAAAGACTTCACTATTTGATATAAAATTTGACATATGCCCTCTGCATATGAGAGATAAAATATAAAAATGGATAACCAAAAACAAAAGACATAAATAGGCTCACAAACAAGATATGTATTTCTATGGACCAGTATGAAGAGAGAATTGCAAAACAGCGTGCAGGGCTGAGGCTACTGTGTGCTGGACTCTGGAGGGAAACAGTGGTAGCCAGGATTCGGCTCCAGTATGGTAAGGGGGACTAAATAGGTTTTGGACAAATGGGGAATAGAGAGCATATAGCTTGATATTGGAGGCTGGTGTGGGGCTTCCCCTCACTTGAAAGCTCAGTGGCTGAATCTGTATCACTCTGAGCTGAATTGTCATCATAAAGCATATGTCTGGACAGAAGCCTTGGGAAGTCGGTTGTAGGTAACTGAAAGATCATCACAGGACGGAATGAACAAAGACAAAAAGAACAAAACACGCATAAAACCTCCCACTCAAATAGCACGGAAAACCAAAATTCACAGAGATCAAATCCTAACAAAGGTATCAAACAAAATCAACTAATCAACAGTCAGAAAATGAATTCGCTCTGGCCAGGTGTGGTGGTTCACACCTGTAATCTTAGTACCTTGGGAAGCTGAGGCAGGAGTTCAAGACCAGCCTGGGCAACATGGCTAGATTCCATCTCTACAAAAAACAATAAAAAATTGGCTGGGTGAGGTGGCATGCACCTATACTCCCAGCTAATCATGAGGCTGAGGTGGGAAGATAGCTTCAACCCAGGACGCTGAAGTTGCAGTGAGCCGAGATCTGCACTCCAGCTGGGGCAACAGAGTGAGATCTTGTCTCAAAAAAACCAAAAAAACAAAAAAACAAAAAAAAAAACCTTAGAGGAAAAGAAAATGAATTAACTCCACATAGAATTAGTTTAATTGAAAACGCCTAACAATGACTTTCACAGAAGTATGTTTGGAATATTTGAAGGCATAAATAAAAGAAATATAAAATATTTCACAGGCAAAAGGCAATAAACTATAAAATGAAAGAGGCGGATATGAAATAACAACTGGTATATGTGAAAAAAATAGAAATGAAAATACAGTCACTGAAATTAAAAACTCAAGAGCATGAATAAACTCTAGACTGCATCTTGTACATTCAAAACCCTAAGGAATAAACCAAAAAAGCTGTTAGATCTATTAAATGAGCTTAGCAAAGTTGCAGAACATGAGACTAAAATATAAAAATCAATTGTATCTCTATATGCTACCAATGTATAAACTACAATTTGAAAATAAAACTTAGTAAACAATTGCATTTACAATAGCATTAACAAGAATAAAATACTTAGGAATAAATATAATAACAGGACAGACATGTACATAAAATCTATAAAACATAATTGAAAGAAATTAAAAAATTTTAAAGGATTCAAATAAATGGAAAGATAGCCAGTGGTCTTCCGATGGACTGAAAGACTTAATAGTATTAAATGTCCATACTCCACAAATTGTGATCTACAGATTCATTAGGAATTCTATCAAAATATCAGATGTCTTTTCGCAGAAACTGACAAGCTAATCCTAAAATTCATATGGAAATACAGAGGACCCAGAATAGCCAGAAAAATCTTGAGGAAGATGAATAAAGTGTAGTTTTTTTTTTTTTTTTTTTTTTTTTTTTTTTGAGACGGAGTCTTGCTCTATTGCCAGGCTGGAGCGCAGTCCTGCGATCTTGGCTCACTGCAATCTCCAACTCTCGGGTTCAAGCGATTCTCTTGCCTCAGCCTCCCAAGTAGCTGGGACTACAGGTGCCTGCCACCACACCCAGCTAATTTTTGTATTTTTAGTAGAGACAGGGTTTCACCATGTTGGCCAGGATGTCTTGATCTCTTGATCTTATGATCTGCCCGCCTCAGCCTCCCGAAGTGCTGGGATTACAGGGGTTAGCCCCTGCGCCTGGCCAGTAAAGCATAGAATCTATACTTCCCAGTTTCAAAACTGCCTACAAAGCTATAGTAATCAAGATTGTATGGTATTGACATAAAGATAGAGATACAGATCTATGAGACAAATTAAGATATCAGAAATAACCCTTATATTTCTGGTCAATTGATTTTCAATAAGGATGGCAAGATAATTTGATGGGGGAAAGAAAACCTTTTCAACAAATCATGCTGTAGTAAAGGGATATCCACATGCAAAAGAATGAAGTAGTCCCCTACGTCTCACCCTATAAAAAATTAAGTCAAAATGGATCAAATACCTAAATGTAGGAGGTAAAACTATAAAACGCATAGAAAAAAACAAAGGAGTAAATATTCTTAACCTCGACTTAGGCAGTGATTCCTTAGATATGATATCGATAGCACAAGCAATAAAAAAAATTGATAAATCTGAACTTCATCAAAAATTTGAAAAAAATTTTTGTTCTTCAAAGGACACTATCAAGAAAGTGAGAAGATAACTGACAGGAAAAAAGTATTTGCAAATCATATATCTGATAAGAAACTTGTATTCAAAACATATTAAAGATACATGTAACTCAATAAAAGACTAAAACTCCAATTTTAAAAATAGATAATTTGAATAGAAATTTCTCCAGAAAAGATATAGAAATGCCAATAAGCATGTAAAAGATGCTCATTAGTGATTAGTCACTAAGGATATGCAAATCAAAAGAGATACCACAATGAGATACCACTTCATACCCACTAGGATATGTAACAAAAAAGACAACAACAACTATTTGGGAGGATGTGGAGAAACTGGAACCCTCAGACATTACTTGTGGGATTGTAAGATGGTGCAGCCACTTCTGGCAATTCCACAAAATGTTAGACATAGAGCCATCGTATGACCCAGACCAACAATTCTACTCCTAGGAATATACTCAAGAGAAAAGAAAACATATCAACCACACAAAAATTTATACACGAATGTTTGCAGCAGCATTATTCACAATCGTAAAAAAAGTGGAAACAATTCAAATGACCATCAAATGATGAATAGAGAAAGAAAACAGGATAATACAAGATGACTCCCCCCAAAAAAAGAGAGAAAGGAATGAAACACCGATACATGCTACAACATCAATGAACCTCAAAAACATTATGGTAAGTGAAAGCAGCCAATTATAAAAGACCATATATTGTATACTGTAGAGTATCATATATGCAAATGTTCAGAATAGGCTAATCTATAGAGACAAGTAGATTAGTGGTGACCTAGGGCTGGAGGGCATGAGCAAATGGAAGGGTGAGTAATGAGAAGTGACTACCAATAGGTACAATGTTTATTTTGGGGGTGATGAAATGAAAATGTTCTGAAATTAGATTTTTATAATGCTCATATAACTATAAATATACTAAAGCCCACTGAGTTGTACATGATATACCAGTGATGCATATTTATGACATGTAAATTATATCTCAGAAAGTATTTTTAAAATGGTTGGGGATGCAGATGTAAATTGCTATAACCACTTAGAAGAACAATTTGCCAACATCTAATATAGTTTATAATACACATATATCCAGCAAATCCATTCTTAGGTTAACAATGGGGCAAAAATCTTCCATACAAGTACAAGGAGACAGACAAAAAATATTCATAACACTGTTTATAATAGTTGAAAAAATGGAAACTACCCAAATGTTTATTAAGAAGTGAATGGAGAGGTTGGGTGCGGTGGCTCATGCCTGTAATCCCAACACTTTGGGAGGCAGATGTGGGTAGATCGCTTGACCACAGGAGTTTGAGATCAGCCTGGACAACATGGTGGAATTCCATCTCTACAAAAAATACAAAAATTAGCCACACGTGGTGGCGCATGGTTGTAGTCCCAGCTAGTAGGGAGGCTGAGGTGGGAGAATTATGTGAGCCCAGGAGGCAGAGGTTGCAGTGAGCCGAGATTGTGCCACTGCACTCCAGCCTGGGTAACGGAGCAAGGTGATGCTCTATCTCAAAAAAAGAAAATAAAGAATGATAAACTGATACATATTTTTAAAATGAAATACCATAAAATGTGTCAATGAAAATGAATTTCGAAAAGAGAATGTTGACAAAAAAGCAAACTGCAAACGACATACACAATCTGATGCCATTTATAGCTCAAAAACTTGCTATACAACAATATGTACCATTTTTGGATACATACACATATAATAATAAAATTTCTTAGGAATAAAACCACTATCTTCAAGATACAGCTTACTTCTGAGAAGAAACATAAGGGGATTTGTTAAAACATGATTTATATCTGTAATGTACCATTATTATTATTAAAAATTTTTTAGCAAGCATGACAAAATGGCAATTTATTAACCAGTGTAACAGGCCTAAGAGTACTGCTTATATTACTCTCCATCTTTTTTCAGTATGTTTAAAATATATTTTAACACACACAAAAACGGCATGATCGAACAAATTTAAACTTCCCCCAAACAGCAAAGTTTCTCAGAATGATTTTTCTGTTTTGCAATCAATATACCAAGGGCAAATAATATTCACCTGAGCCAGCATTAGAGTACTACTAAAAGTCAAAGGATTCATTTAGTCAAAATGCTAAAATTTTTTAAAGGTGAAATTAGTATGCATGAATTCAAGCACTTTAAAAATCAGATGCTCTCTGACCTTCCCACTAAAGTGTCACTTGACAAGGTCACCATTTCAAGAATACAGTAATTATTGAGGAATGAGGGAGAACATTCAGTGGGGTAGTCTCCCTACTGTTTTCTCAGTAGAAGTCACAGAAATGACAAGTGTAATTAAATCTTTTAAAAAAATTACCTATGAGTTTTAAGTCAGGATGAAAATTATTTCTAACCTTATGAACTTTCACACTGCACTGCACTAAAAGAAAATCCTTCCAGTTTTCCTTTATATCAGTAAAGCGTATGACAGCTAAATAAATAGGAAGTCTTCACTTCTGACCTTTCATTGCTATTCAAAAGAAGCAATTCTGTTTGCCACTATTCCACTTACCAAAGATACAAATGAAACAAGTAGAATAATTAACACGAAATCATCTCTTATTGAAAAGAGATGAATGCTTTAAGAAAAACATTATTACAAAAGAAGGGAGAAGGTACCATTTAGCCCCTAAGCCATGGAAGTTAACAGATTCTTTCCATCTTTTGGTAATGATGACTTAAATTTTGGAACCATTTAAAAAAAGGATTTTCCAGGTTGAAGGAAAGTATTATAGAAGTCCAATCATTCGCAATTGTTATCATCATATAAAAGTCTACCTTTTCAGAAAATTTAAGACCACATTTTTTTATAATTGTAACAAACATAGATTACCCTTTACTCACATTTCCCCCCCAAAATATAACAAGATAAAGACAGCGAAATATTTTATACCACCAGGTATATTTAATTACGCCATTACCTACTTCCCTATTAGGGACAACAAACAGGTCTCATCTCATGGCCCAACTCTGAATGACTATAAATGACTGCTCAGGACTGTGTCAAGACAGGTTCCTAGGCCATCTGAGCTTACAAGCAGAGTAGTGGATAGATTAGGGAAAAGGAATGATGAAATGCCAGCCAAGTATTTGCCAGCCTGATTTTATATCTGTTAATGACAGAAAAGAACTAATCATACTTACTCACTAGTAGATATGTTTGAGTATATGTAATAAAGTGAGTTAATACCTAAACGATTTAAATAAAATTCAAATAATTACTAGCACATGTCATTAGAGAAAAATATAAACTGAGGGAAAAGGAAGAGTTTCTCAATTAGAGGAAATATACAGGACTCGACGATAGGCCTGATGGGGACAATATGAGCCACAGAAGGAATAACCTCGATGACTCAAAATATTTATTGTTTTGTCTATTCCGGACATTTCCTATAAGTGGACTCATACAATATATGGCCTTTGTGACTGGCTTCTTTCACTAAGTACAATGCTTTCAAGATTCACCCATACTGTAGTGTAAAATGCTACTTCATTCCTTTTTATGGTCAAAGAATGTTTATTGTATGAATATGTGGCATTTTATTTTTCCATTCTTCAGCTGATGGACCTTTGGGTTATTTTAACTTTTTCTGAATAAAATACTTTATCATATGTGTTAATATATTCTTCAAATATTTGGTGGGCAGATCATTCGAGGTCAGGAGTTTGAGACTCATCTGACCAACATGGTGACACCACATCTCTACTAAAAATACAAAAATTAGCCGGGCATGGTGGCAGGCACCTGTAATCCAAGCTACTTGGGAGGCTGAGGCAGGAGAATAACTTTAACCTGGAGGCAGAGGTTGCAGTAAGCTGAAATCGTGTCACTACACTCCAGCTGGGTGACAGAGCAAGACACTGTCTCAAAAAAAAAAAAAAGAAAAAAAAAGAAAAAAAAAGCAATCCTCATCCATTAAAGTTTGACCATGAGATTGCAGCAACTCAGTCACATCTTCAGGTTCTACTTCTAATTCTAGCTTCCTTGCTATTTTCATCACATTTGTAGTTACTTCCTCTATTAAGTCATCCTAGAGGGTTGGAATCAACTTCTTCCAAACTTCTGTTAATATTGATATTTTGGCCTCCTTCCATGAATCACAAATGTTCTCAAAGGCATCTAGAATGTTAGTTCCTTTCCAGAAGGTTTCCAATTTACCTTGCCCAGATCCATCAGAGGAATGGCTATCTATTCTTAAATAATAAGACCTGAAAGTCAAAATGACCTTTTGATCCATGGGTTGCAGAATGGTTCCTGTGTTAGCAGGCATGAAAACAATATTGATCTTCTTGTACACCTCCAACAGAGCTCTTAGGTGATGAGGTCCATCATCAATGAGCAGGAATATTTTGAAAGGAATCTTTACCTCTGAGCAGTAGATCTTGACAGTGGGCTTAAAATATTCAGTAACCATGCTGTAAACAGTTGTGCTGTCATCCAGGCTTTGTTGTTTCATTTATAGAGCACAGGTAGAGTTGATTTCGCATAATTATTTTATTATTATTATTATTTTTAGAGACGGGATCTCACTATGTTGGCCCAGGCTCAAGCAATCCTCCAACCTCAGTCTCTCAAGTAGCTGGCAGTACAGGCATGAGCCACCAAACATCCCAAAGTAGCATAATTCTTAAGGGCCCTAAGATCTGCAGAAAGGTAAATGAGCATTGGTTTCCCCTTAAAGACTCTAGCTGCATTAGCCCTTAACAAGACTCAACCTGTTCCTTAATTCTTTGAAGCCAGGCACTGACTTGTCTCTAGCAATTAAAGTCCTAGATGGCATCTTTTCCCAATAGAAGGCTGTTTCCTCTACATTGAAAATGTGTTGTTTAATGTAGCCACATTCATTAGTTACCTTAGCTGGATATTCTGGATAACTTGCTGCAGACCTCTGCATCAGCAGTTGCTGCCTCATCTTGCACTTTTATGTTACGGAGATGGCTGCTTCTTTTGTTAAACCTCATCAACCAATCTCTGCTAGATTTATTTATTTATTTATTTAGAGATGGAGTTTCACTCTGTGGCCCAGGCTGGAGTGCGATGGCACGATCTTGGCTCACTGCAACCTCTGCCTCCCGGTTCAAGTGATTCTCCTGCCTCAGCCTCCCAAGTAGCTGGGATTACTGGTGTGTGCCACCACGCCTGGCTAATTTTTTGTATTTTTAGTAGAGACAGAGGTTTCAGCATGTTAGCCAGGATGATCTCGATCTCCTGACCTCATGATCCGACAGCCTCAGCCTCCCAAAGTGCTGGGATTACAGGCATGAGCCACAGTACCCAGTCTGTCTATTTTTTTTCTACAGCTTCCTTGCCTCTCGTGGCCTTCCAGAACTGAAGAGAAGTAAGGCCTTGTATCTGGATCTGACTTTGGCTTAAGGGAATGTTGTGACTGGTTTGATCTTCCATCCAGACCACTAACGCTTTCTCCACATTGGCAATAAAGCTATTTTGCTTTCTTATCATTTGTATGTTCATTGGAGTAGCACTTTTAATTTCCTTCAAGAATTTTTCCTTGCACTCACAATTTGGATAATCGTTTGGTACAAAAGGCCTAGATTTTGGCCTACCTTGGCTTTTGACATGCCTTCCTCATTAAACTTAATCACTTCTAGCTTTGATTTAAAGTGAGAGATGTGCAACTCTTCCTTTTAATTGAACACTAAGAGGCCGATGCAAGGTTATTAATTGACCTAATTTGAATATTGTTCTATCTCAGGGAATAGGGAGGCCTAAGAATAGGAAGAGACAGGGAAATGGCCAGTGGAGCAGTCAGAACACACACCACATTCATTAAGCTCACCATCTTACATAGTTTGTAGTGCCTCAAAACAATTACAATAGTAACATCAAAGATCACTGACCGTAGATCAGCATAACAGATATTTTAATGATAAAAAAGTTTGAAATAATGCAAGAATTACCAAAATGTGACACAGACAGACAAAGTGAGAACGTGCTGTTGGAAAAATTGTGCCTATAGGCTTCATCAACACAGGGTTGCCACAAACCATCCATTTGTTTAAAAAAGAAAAAAAAAAAGGCAGTATCTATGAAGCACAGTAAAATGAAGTATGCTTATACAAGATCATGCAAACAGAAATAGTTTTACATTTTTTTCTCCCAAACTGGATGCCTTTTATTCCTTTCTCTTGCTTAAATGCTCTGGCTAGAACTTCTAGTACAAGGTTAAATAGAAGTACTGAGAGTGGACATCATCTTGTACTTGATCTTCCTGAAAAGTGTTTAGTATTTCACCGAGAAGTAAGTTAGCTGTGTGGTTTTTGAAGATGCTTTTTATCAGGTTGGCAGATTGTCTTTCTACTCCTAGTTGGCTGGATGATTTTATCATGAAAGAATGTTGAATTTTGCCAAAAACTTATTCTGTATCTATTGAAATGATTATGTATCCTTGTCCTGTGTTGTATTAATTTGATGTGTTACAGATTGATTTTCAGATGTCAAAGCAAACTTCCATTCCTAGGATAAATCCCATTCGGCTATAGTGAATATATATATTATAATATGGCTGGATTTGATTTGCTAGTATTTGGTTGAATATTTTTGCATTTATATTTACAAGGGAAATTGGTCAGCACTGTTTTTTCTTGTTTGCTTTGTCCAATTTTGGTATTGGGGCAACACTGGCTTGACAAGAATGAGTTGGGAAGTACTTCCTATTCAGGTATTTTTGTAAGCATTTGTAAAGGATTGGTGTTAATGTTCTTTAAACATATGGTACAATTTACCAATGAAGGTATTTGGGCCTGGGCTTGTGGAATTTTTTAAATTACTAATTAAATTTCTTTACTTTTTATACAGGTCTATTCAAATTTTTATGTTTTCTTGAGTCAGCTTTGGTAGTCTGTCTTCCTAGGAATTTTCCATTTCATTAAGTTGTATAATTTGTTGGTGTACAGTGGTTTATAGTGTTACCTTATGATCCTTTTCATTTCATTTCTTTAATTTTATGTTCTGGAATACATGTACAGGATGTGTAGGTCTGTTACACAGATAAATGTGTGCCGTGGTGATTTGCTGCACCTATCAACTCATCATCTATGTATTAAGCCCCACAGGCATTAGCTATTTATCCTTGATGCTCTCCTTCCCTCCAACTCCACCCCCAACAGGGTCCAGTGTGTTTTGTTCCCCTCCCTGTGTCCATGTGTTCTCATCGTTCAGCTCCCACTTATAAGTGAGAACATGCGGTTTAAGTGTTGTTTCCTCTTTCATTTCTAATAGTTTGAATCTTCTTTTTTGTTGGTCTTCTAAAGTTTTGTCCATTTTGTTGATCTTTTCAAAGAAGCAAATTTTGGTTTCACTGATTTTCTCTATTGTTTTTCTTTCCTGTATTATATTTATTTTTGCTCAAATTTTTATTATTTTCTTCTGCCTCACTGTGTTTAGTTTGTTCTTTTTATTACTTCTTAAGTTATTGACTCAACTCTTTTTTTAAATACAGGCATTATATCAATAATTTCATGTAAGTACTGCTTTAACACTATCTCATATATTTTGCTGTGTTTTACTTTTATTTTCATTCATCTCTAAGTATTTTCTAATTTCATTTGTTAAATTTTTCATTAATTGGTCATGTGTGTATTGTTAATTATTCACATATTTCTGGATTTCCCAAATTTCCTTCACTTGTTTCTAATTTAATTCCAATGTGGTAGGAAAACATGCTTTGTATGATTTCAATGATTTAAATTTATTGAGGCTTATTTTATGGACTATAGATGGGCTACTCTGGAGACTATTCTACGTATGCTTGAGAAGAATATACACTTTTGTTGTTGCTGTGAGGAGTGTTTTATAGATCCTGTTAGTTCATGTTAGTTAGTGGTATTTGTATGACACTTCCTTGTTGATCTTCTTCCTAGTTGTGCTATTACTGAAAATGGGGTGCAAAGTCTCCAACTATTATTATTTTATTGTCTTCTTCTCCCTTCAATTCTGTTGGTTGTTGCTTTGTATGTTTTTGGGTCTGGTGTTAGTACATATTTGTTTGTAATTTTTATATCTTCTGGACGGATTGACACTTTAATTATAAATTGTCCTGTTATGACTTTAATAATAATTTTTGTCTTAAAGTCTCATATTAGTATACCCACTTCAGCTCTATTTTGGTTACTGTTTCTGTGGTATAAATTTTCCTATCCATTAGTTGTAACCTCTTTGTGTCTTTGAATCCAAAGTATGTCTCTTGTGAGAGCATATGGTGGGATCTTGCTCTTTTATTCATTCTGCAAATCCTTGTTGGTTGATTAGAATGCTTAATCTGTTTCTTTCTATTTAAAATAATGCAATGAAGGCTTTTATTATCCAAAAACTTATTATTCAGTATACTTTCAGGAATAGATTTGATGCAGAAAATCAGGAAGTGCAAGGTCCACAGATGTTGGCAGGTAGTCAGGGAAAGCTTTTTAGTAGAGGTGGTGTGCAAGTTATCTTGGAATATAAGCAAAAGTTAGTCAACTAAATAAGACATGGATTAGAACAGTGGAGCTCCTGAGAATCAGGTATTTCTGGTAGAGCAAACAATATGAAGAAATAAAAGAGCATGGTCTATTTGGCTCACTAGTTGTTTCAGTATTGATGCAGTAGAAAATGGTGGCATTGGGCGTGGTGGCTCATGTCTATAATCCCAGCACGTTGGGAGGCCGAGGCAGGTGGATCACGAGATCAGGAGTTCAAGACCAGCCTGGCCAACATGGTGAAACCCTGTCCTTGCTAAAAATATAAAAATTAGCCAGGCGTGGTGGCATGTGCCTATAATCCCAGCTACTTGGGAGGCTGAGGCAGGAGAATCGCTTGAACCCGGGAGGCGGAGGCTGCAGTGAGCCAAGATCAAACCACTGTACTCCAGCCTGGGCAACAGGGCGACTTTGTCTAAACAAACAAACAAACAAAAAAAAAAAAAAGAAAAGAAAAGAAAATGGTGGTATTGAGGTGTGCTTTAAGTCACCACATATGTATTGTGGTTAAAATTATTAGAATGAATGATATTATCCAGGGATAATGTCAGCAGTAACAAAAGATGAAGGTCTACATCTAAACTCTTGTTTCAGATTTTAAGGAACAATTTCAAGGTTTCCCTAGGTTCTGAAAAGCAATGGAAAATGAAAACCTGAACATTTCATGAACACATCTTCTTGTATTGAGAATTAATGGAATTTAGTTTATGGTTTTTACATGCCCAAGTGAAACAGTCATTAGCAATCATTGAAAAGTTCAGAGCAATGACACGCCCACACCACTCTGCATTGCTTTCTGAGAACAGCTGCACATGCTGCCACAAGTTTGTGCCATATTGTAATACTTTTTACAGTACTATAACTATTTCATAATATATTTTCTTTCTTTATTTAGTTTTTGAAACGGAGTCTCATTCTGTCACCCAGGCTGGAGTGTAGTGGTACCACCTTGGCTTACTGCAACCTCCACCTCCCGGGTTCAAACGATCCTCCCACCTCAGCCTCCCAAGTAGCTGGAACTACAGGTGCATACCACCACACCCAGTTAATTTTTGTATTTTTAATCGAGTTGTGGTTTCACCATGTTGGCCAGGTGGGTCTCAAACTCCTGACTTCAAATGATCCACCCACCTTGGCCTCCTAAAGTGCTGGGACTGCAGGCATGGCCCACTGTGTCTAGCAGATTTCATATTTTAATTGTGAACCTTAAAGATACTATAAAAAGAGTAACTCAATCCTCACCATGTAGTGTGGAATATAAGAAAACCTTAGCTTACTTATGTCATTTAAAAATTTATCAGAATATTTATAAAATCCCATTACATAGTTATTACATAGTTCTCAAATGATAGCTATCACAGTTCCTTCTTTTTCTTTTTGTACTTTTGCCTGCATGTCTGTGATGGTTAGTACTGAGTGTCAACTTGATTAGATTGAGGGATACAAAGTATTAATCCTGGGTATGTCTGTGTAGGTGTTGCCAAAAGAGATTAACATTTGAGTCCCTGGGCTGGGGAAGGCAGATCCACCCTTAATCTGGTGGGCACAATCTAATCAGCTCCCAGGGAATATAAAGCAGGCAGACAGATGTGAAAAAACGAGATGGGCCTAGCCTCCCAGCCTACATCTTTCTCCCATGGTGGATGCTTGCTGCCCTCAAACATCAGACTCCAAGTTCTTCAGTCTGGGGCCTCGGACTGGCTCTCCATGCTCCTCAACTTGCAGATAGTCTATTGTGGGGCCTTGTGATCATGTAAGTTAAGTCAGCCTGATAACAATACATATATCTATCCTATTAGTTCTATTCCTCTAAAAGAACCCTGACTAATACAATGTCTGTAGAAGGTAACCTTTCAACTATCCATCACAAATTTTATTTATGTTTTCTATACTCCTACAGTATTTCTAAAATATACACACACTCCATCTCTTTCCATCCACCTGAAGAGCATACATCCTTTCAAGGTAATCTATATAAAGAGAAGCAGAAGAAACATCTGATTAATGTTGGCAAACATTTTATAAATTAGGATAAGTCATTTTTGCTGGGCCAAATAGTTTTTGGCAAAGGTTATGAAATATAGACAGTTATGCTGAAGGAAGTGGTCCTTCTCCAGTACAATTTTTTGCTACAATATAAGTGACTAACCACCACCATTGCTGCTCTGGCTCGTCCCTTTTTTCCCCATCCAAAACATTCAATATGGTGCTGATTTGGCAGGGTAGGAATGAATACTACTGATAATGATAGCATAATAGTTCCATCAGTGCCATGTGCATATTATATCTTGAGTATATATAGTTCATAATTATCGGGGAATAAGAAATTATAACAGATGCAGCTGCAAAAGCAGTCAACTTGCCATCTTCCTGAAGTTGATAAGAACCTAAATGAACACTTTTATACTGTATGACATGTATGAACCAACTGAAAATCCAATTTATAATAACATGCTCCTGTCTTTTCCTTCTTATGCTAAACTACATGAGTTCCATTATTATGTTAAAGCCAATATTCTGCTGTTCTCCCTGCTTCTCACTTTCATCCTAGAATCCTAAAGTGTCAAAGTTTAAAATACTATAATAGTATACCTGCAGAAATTTAGTAATAAGGCAGATATAGGTTTAATCTGAAATAAATGGTTTTTATAAATTATTTCCATCCATATCTAACAAGTCTGATCTAGACATTGTTGGCTCAAGTTTCTATCAACTCACAACATCCTGGAGCTGAAGAGAAATTCCAATTTGCTTTGTGTCCCCATGTCTATGAATTAATAATATGGAATTAGGGAATACTAGAAATAGTCCACTACTAATAAGTCTAGAAATGTATCTCATAGTTGAGAGTTGTAATTCAACTCAACAAATACTTCCTGAATATAATGTTCAATACTTGCTAAGTATAAATAGTTATTCATAAAGCAATCACTACATTTAGATGTAAAATATGAGTCACTAGGTTTAAATCTCATTAAATCTTCATCAACAACCCGATGAAGTTGTCCATCACCATTTAGCAGGTAAATAAAATGAAATTACAAAACTCTTAATTGGGGGTGGTGTACTTGAACCCTAAACTATTCAACTCTAAAGGCTGTGTCCTCAGACAGTATTACATTTTTCTTCTTAATGGTGTATTCACTTGGTTTTGCAATCTATTTGAGATTTCAGGTCTATTTTTAAAAATTATAATGTTTTAAAAAGACAATACATTTATATGCTTTAAAAGTCAACACTGAGGCAAGAAGAATTGAAAATTGGTAACAGTAAGTATATCTGGTATACAGATGATGATTTACATCATTAAAAGAAACCAGGGCTCCTTGGAGAAATGGCTTATAGAAGAACTGCGGCAAGGAATGTAGAAGATGAGTCTGGAACATTTTGTTATACCAGAAAGCAATAAAGATATATATATATATTTTAAATTATAGGGGCCAGGTGCAGGGGCTCACACTTGTAATCCCAGCATTTTGGGAGGCCGAGGCAGGAGGATTGCTTGAGCTCAGGAGCTCGAGACCAGCCTGGGCAACACGGTGAGACCTTGTCTCTATTAACAAAAACAACAACAACAACAGCAGCAAAAAATCAAAAAAATTAGCCAGGTGTGGTGGTAAACATCTGCAGTCCCAGCTACTTAGGAGGCCGAGGTGGGAAAATCACTTGAACCCAAAAGGTCTAAGCAGCAGTGAGCTGTGATTGTGCCACTGCACTCCAACCTGGGCAGCAGAGTAAGACCCTGTTAAAAAAAAAAAAAGGGACATTTGGAGGAACACAGGAGCCAGTTTGAAGAGATTTCTACTGGCTGAATCTGGGACAATATAAGCATTGAAAAATGTGAAATCCATGAGCCCATACTGATACTTTTTCTTAATGGGAGAAGAGGAGAAGCTTTTCTTCATAGCAACACACCAGCCAATTAATGTGAAAGGACTATTTGGTAAGAAAATCATTTGGCAAGTATTATAGTAAAAGCAGATTTAGTCAAGAATCATCAATATATATTACAATTCATAGGTCAAAACCTTATGAGGAACAAGATATCTCTATCATCTCAAACTATTTTACCAAAACAATTCTTGTTAATTACAAGAGCAAAAAGAGTAACTTCACAATGGAGAAATTTACAAGATGGCACATAAACCAAATGATCCAAGTTAACATCAACGTTAAACGTCAACATGCGAACAAAAGGACATCACGTCCCTCCTAATATGATACACTGAGAAAGATACCAAATCACTTCTGTGGTATCCTAACCAAAAATCCATAACCTAAATCTAACCACGCAGAAACACCAGACAAACCCAAATTGAGTGATATTTTTCAAAATATCTAGCCTGCACTACTTAAAAAAGGTTAAAGTCACGAAAGACAAACAAGGGTGATTCCAGATTAAAGGAAACTAAGCGATCTGACAATAAATGCAACGTGAGATACTGGATTGCACTCTGATCCAGAAAAAAATTTTTATTTTATTTCCTGTAAGGGCAAAGAAACACAAGGGAAAAAAGGTGTAATATGAATCAGATTTGTATATTTCATAGCAGTATTGTATACAGTTATATATCAGAATATTCTTAGGAAATACAAATGAATGTATTTTGGGGGAAAGAGGCATTGTATCTGCAACTTACTCTCAAATGGTTCAGAAAAAAATAACACTTATATATAATTAAATATATGATATCGTACATAGAGACACACTGTGGGGATAATAAAACACAAATATGGTAAATTTGGGCATCTGGGGAAGAGTATACAGAAATTCTTTGTAATATTCTCGCAGCTTTTCTCTGAGATTGAGATTATTTCCAAGAGAAAATTGATTGCTAAATTGTACTAAGAAGATCCACAATAAACTTAGACACTATAGAGAAGGAAACAGGGAAGCTGAAATATAAGGTAATGGTCACAAAAATGTAGTCTAACTAGATATTATTTAAATTTCCATTAGACATAAGAAATTACAGTAATTTTTAGTGTGATAATGATTTTTTAAAAAACAGCCTTTATCTGTTAGCAATACACAGTAAAATATTTGTGGATATATGCAGATGAAATAATATGATGTCCGACACTGACTTTAAAATAATTTAGTGAAGGGAAATGGGTGTGGGATTATGGATGAAATAATATAGCTTATGCATTGATAATTGTTGAGGCTAGGTGATGGGTATCAAGGTTAGTTAACCTATTCTTTCTTCTTCTGTGTAAAGTCCACAACAAAAGGTTTTTAAACAGTCAAAACAACGCAATAGAAGAATCTTTGTCCCACTCCTGCCACCATATTTCCTGTCAACTCCTTATAGGTAACCATTTTATTAGTTGCTTATTTATTTTTCTAGTTTCTTTACAAAAATACAAGAAAATACAAATATATATTCTTGTTTTTCCATTCTTCCTACAAAAGGTAACAAATAATATACACTGCTCTACACATTGTTTCCCTTTCCCCCATCAGCTTCATACGTTTTGTATAGCTCTCCATACCAGTATATATAGCTCTATTTTGTGTGTGTTTAAGTATGTTCCATGGTTTATTCAACCAGTCCCTTATTGCTAGATCCTTGATTTATTTCCAATCCTGTATTCATCCAACAATGCTATAATAAATGACTGTGTATATTTCTGTCATTTTGTACCAGTGCAGGTTTACCTACAGCAGTGGTCCCTCACCTTTTTTGCACCAGGGACCAGTTTTGTGGAAGACAATTTTTCCACATATGGAGGGGGTGGTTTCAGGATAAAACTGTTCCACCTCAGATCATCAGGCAATAGATTCTTATAAGTAGTGCACAACCTAGATCCCTTGTGTTCAGAGTTCACAATAGGGTTTCTGCTCCTATGAAAATCTCGTGTCACTGCTGATCCGACAGGAGGTGGAGCCCAGGCAGTAATGCTCGCTAGCCTGCTACTCATCTGCTACTGGTCCCTAACATGTCACAGCCTGGTACTGATCCATGGCCCAGGGCTAGGATACCCATGACCTACAGGACAGATAACCACAGGGGAAGTCCTAGGTCAAGGATATGTTTTTTACCATATTCTTGTTCCTTCCACCACTAACATATGAGAGTGTTGTTTCCCCACAGGCTTGCCAATGGAATGTATTATCAAACTTTTGGGTTTCTGTCCATCTGACAGGTGAGAAATTATGTCACAGTATTTTTTCACTTGCACTATTTTTCGTGTTATGGGCAATATAACTGCTATTTCTGCCACCTCTCATGTCAGAGGATAAGGGATCTCTATTGATTATGTCTCTAACTATGTCTTTGAATCAGTTTTTTTTCCTAATGCATCTAAGAAATTACTTCTTCAAGTATTCCCTATTCCTTCTGTCTCTTTCATATCTTTAATATTCTCCCTACTTTTTCCTTTCCTTCTAAGGTCAAATATTTTCCTTATTTCTTTTGCTAGATATTACATTCAAACAATATGGTATAAAGAACAGAACATGAGAAGTCTCCTTATGTTGAACCTGAATACCATCCATCCCAAGAGTGAAACACCATTCTCAGTTTATGTATTCCCTCTCTCACACTCTGTACATACAGAGGCACACATGTATTACATTCCACAGATACATTCGAATGACAACATACTGCTTAGTTGAGTTAATGCTAGTTGTTGCAATAATTAAACCCTAAAATCTCAGTGGTTTAACACAATGAAAGTTTAGTTTGCACTCACGTGGTAGTCCAATGCTCAGTTGGCATATTTCCACATGTACTTCAGGCACCCAACTTCTGCAATAGCCTAGGGCTTCAGTCTTCACTTTAGCAGCAAATGGAGGAAAAAAAGAGAGAGGTTAAGACATAATTGGTTCCTAATCACCCTGCCCAGAAGTCCTATCAGATCACTTTGCACATATTCCACAAGAGTAACAGTGATTTTAAATGCAGGAGAAGCTGGGAAGTGTAGTCTCTGAGTTGGTACTTATTCAACTTTACTCTATGGAAGGGTAACATAAATCTCTGGAGAATAGATAGCTGCCTCTTAAGCATAGATTCTTCATGCTGTTTTATTCCATAGTGTGTGTATTTGCTTTATTTATCTTAGAGATGTTTCCAATAGTTCATATTGGGCTGACCCATTGTAAAACCTTTTTTGGAAAAAGAAAAGGTGAAATGTAATCTCAAGTTATTACTTCTATTCAACACAGTGTTGAAAGTCTTAGCCAAACCAATTAGGCAAGAGAAAGAAAGAAAGGACATGTAAATTAAAAAGAAGTCAAATTATCCTTCTTAGCAGATGATGTGACCTTATATTTAGAAAAACTTAAAGATTCCACCAAAAATTATTAGAACTGATAAACAAATTCAGTAAAGTTGCAGAATACAAAAGCAGCATGCAAAAATCAGTACCATTTCTATACACAAACATCAATCAATCTAAAAAAGAAAGCAATCCCATTTACAATGGCTATGAAAAATAAAATAATACCTAGGAATAAATTTAACCAAAACAGTGAGAGAGCTCTACAAGGAAAACCTATGAAAGATATTGAAGAGGACACAAAAAATGGAAAGATATCCCATGCTCATGGATTGGAAGAATTAATATTGTTACAATTTCTATGCTAACCAAAGTGATCTGCATATTCAATGCAATCTCTATCGAAATACAAACCAATGACATTCTTCACAGAAATAGAAAAAATAATACTAAAATTTGTATGGAACCACAAAAAACCTCAAGGAGCTAAAGCAATCCTGAGCAAAAGAACAAAGCTAGAGGCATCACATATACTACAGAGCTATAGTAACAAAAACAGCATGGCACTGGCATAAGAGCAGACACATAGAGCAATGGCACAGAATAGAGAAACTAGAAATAAATTCACACAGTTACAACAAACTGATTTCACAATGTGTGAGTGCTTTTCCTCCACAGAACTAATCAAAATTTTTACCTTTGCCCATTTGATGGATTAAAAAAATGGTCCATCAGTGTAGTCTTAATTCACTTTTCTCTTCTAAAAAAATGACAATCTCATCAAAATGTTAGGAGTTACTAGATTTATTACCCTTTTCATTGCTTGTCTGTTTTTTATTTTATGAAATTGTTGGTATTTCTCATTGATTTGTAGAGGCTCCTAATACACTAAGGTATCTTATTTGCAATACAGAATTTTAAATGTTTCCTGCAGTTTATAGTTGGTCTTTTTGCTCTGCTTAGTATTTTTTAACCATGAATTTTTTATATTTTTATTTAATCAAATTAATTAATCTTTTCCATTGTGACTTTTGAGGTTTGTGACCAACTTAGAAAGGCGTTCTCACCTTTGGAATAAAGAAATAATTCTCCCAGGGTTTAATCTAGTACTTTTTTGTTTTTATTTTTCAAGATTAAACCTTTATCTCATCTGAAATTTTTGTTGTAAGGTGTGAGATAAGAATCCAGCATTCTGTGTGTGTACAGATGCCTAGCCCACTGTCACACTATCACTTATTGTTGCATAATACACCTTTTCTATGCCAATTCAAAACATAACCTTTAACATGTACTAAATTGCCATATGTATTTGAGTCTACTTCTGTACTTTCTATTCAATCAATTGATCTGCCTATCAATGTATTCTTACACATAATTTAAATCAATTTAGCTTTGTATTATGTTTTAGCATCTTAGTGAGACAGTCTTTCCTCATTATGTTACTTTATTTTTATTTTTATTTGAGACGGAGTTTCGCTCTTGTTGCCCAGGCTGGAGTACAATGGCACGACCTTGGCTCACCACAACCTCTGCCTTCCGGGTTCCAGCGATTCTCCTGCCTCAGCCTCCTGAGTAGCTGGGATTACAGGCATGTGTCACCACGCCTGGCTACCTTTGTATTTTTAGTAGAGAAGGGATTTCTCCATGTTGGTCAGGCTGGTCTTGAACTCCCGACCTCAAGTGATCCTCCCGCCTCAGCCTCCCAAAGTGCTGGGATTACAGGCATGAGCTACTGTGACCAGCCCATTATGTTACTTTTTAAGAATTTTCCTGGTTATTATATTTTTTCATGTAAACAACTGAGTTCCTTGACTAATTCCAAACTTCACCCAGAAAAACATCTATACATGTGTCCTACTATTATCCTCTTTAGCCTACTCTTTCTGTTCATAAGAGTTCTACTTTCTTCCTTTTCACACTAAACCTTTGATTTCTTAAAAAGCTTGATTCTATCTCATTAAACAAAAAAAGCAATCAACAATTTCTTTTTTTTTCGAGACAGAGTCTCGATCTGTCACCCAGGCTGGAGTGCAGTGGCCTGATCTTGGCTCACTGCATCGTCTGCCTCCCAAGTTTAAGTGATTCTCATGCCTCAACCTCCCAAGTAGCTGGGACTACAGGCAGGCGCCACCACACCTGGCTAATTTTTGTATTTTTGGTGGAGACGGGGTTTTGCCATGTTGGCCAGGCTGCTCTTGACCTCCTGGCTTCAAGTGATCCACCCACCTCAGCCTCCCAAAGTGCTGGGATTACAGGCATGAGCCACCATGCCCAGCCAATCAAGAATTTCATAACTGCTAAATCCAATAGCCTTTCTCGGAACTCCTTGGCTTCTTTGAAGTTCCAGACCCTGTTAACTCTTTGTCTCTCTCGAACTTCTCTCCTTTCTTTGCTTTTATGTCTGCTTCATTCAGATACTTCACATCCTTTTTCCCGAGCTCCTCTTCCCCAGAGAAAGTTACTCAAAAACATTCCGTGTCCAAATATCTGTCTTTGGTACACTACTCTGTGTGTGTCTGTGTGTTTGTGTGTGTGTGTGTGTGTGTATTTCCTCTTCAGGTCAACTATCATGAAATATCTATCGGTAGTTCTGAGTTCAGCTTATGGTAGGTATAAATTAAAAATAAATACTAAATGAATGGGCACCAGTTCTAATTTCCCAAATTCCTGCTTAAAATTTCTCCAGGGATTCCCTTTAGTTATCAACACATCAACATATAAAATGCCTATACAGTAGAGGAAATAGTTTCTCTGAATCCTAGACTGGTTAAACCATATCTGGAACACTGAGATTCATTTGGCACCACATTTTCAGAGAGGCCACGACAAATCTGAGTGAATCTAAAGAAGGGAAACAGGATAGTAAATGATACAAAACTCAGGGTATAAGAGGAAATGTTGAAGTAACTTAGGATGTTGAGTCATCAGAAGATATCATTAAGAAAAGACATAGCAGTACTCAAATATGTAAAGAGTACTTTCTGGTAGGGGGCAATGTTGGGTGGAAGGAGGTTATAAGGTTATGGCACTGTTCATTTACTTCACAGAACAGACGCTTTACTGATGGTGAAGTTACAGGGAAACAAATTCTTTACAATTAGAATTGTACCAATAATGAAATAATAGGCAGATTCTTAAAGTAGTGAGTGCCCTCACATTAACCTCTCTGAACTTCAATGTTCCCATATGTAAATATAGATTTTTTTTTTTTTTTTTTTGAGATGGAGTTTTGCTCTTGTTGCCTAGGCTGGATCTCAACTCACCACAGCCTCCGCCTCCCAGGTTCAAGCAATTTTCCTGCCTCAGCCTCCCAAGTAGCTGGGGTTACAGGCATGTGCCACCATGCCCGGCTAATTTTGTAGTTTTAGAAGAGATGGGTTTCTCCATGTTGGTTAGGCTGGACTCAAACTCCTGACCTCAGGGGATCCACTGCCTTAGCCTCCCAAAGTGTTGGGATTACAGGCGTGAGTCACTGCGCCTGGCCTACACATTTTAATACTCACAAATACCTGTGCAAGGTAGGTACATAGTTTTATTTATCTACCGTATGTTCTTGTGACATGATCATAAATTCAGGCTGTTAATGGCCGAACCTGATCTGTAGCAACATCCTGTGAATAAGTCTTCTAGACTCTGATCCATCCTATCAATTCTAACCATTTTGTCGGCTCAAACTTCCTGACATAAAATTTCCCTTATCAAAAATTAATGACAGCAGGGCACAGTGGTTCACGTCTGGAATCCCAGCTGTTTGGGAGGCTGAGGCAGGAGGATTGCTTGAGCCCAGGAGTTCAAGACCAACTTGGGCAACACAAAGACAGTGAGACCTTGTCTTAAAAAACACAAGAAACAAAAAGTTAATGACTTTCACTATTAACAAAAACAAAACAACAAAATCCTCTTCT
The DNA here is from genome assembly GCF_024542745.1 of Macaca thibetana thibetana. Classification (NCBI taxonomy): domain Eukaryota; kingdom Metazoa; phylum Chordata; class Mammalia; order Primates; family Cercopithecidae; genus Macaca; species Macaca thibetana. Next base: position 14,950,521 of record NC_065597.1, on the reverse strand, counting down.
TTTCTAAGTCCCTAGTTTTATTTTTACCACTCTGTCCCATAAATCCTTTTCTTCTTAAGTGCCTTGTACTTTTGGTATGTATATATTGCACCTGATATTGCTAAATGATCCCCTCTCTTTGTGGTATATCTATTCTTCAAAGTTTAGCTCAAGCAGCATCTCCTCCCTGGGCTTTGATCATTACAGAAGGAAGAGATCCCAACCCATTCTGAACATATGTGATGCTGTCTAAATCACGACCATAAAATTCTCTTGTTTGGTAGTCATCTGTAGTATATAATACTGCAAATATAACTTTCTACAATGATGAAACTGTTATCTGTGTGTCCAACATAACAGCCACTAACCACAAGTGACTACTGAGCATCTAAAATGTGACGAGTGCCTACATACTAGACAGTGTGGTCTTGGAGGGCAATACATTAGTTTTCTGATGCATAGAATATTTACTGAGAAATAATTATGTTCTAGGCCCTGTTTAAACATTTTATACCTATCATTTCATTAATGCTTTTCTATTGTCATTCTAAGATAAATAAACTGAGTCAAAGAAAGTTTAAATAACTTGCATCAAGTCCTAATTCTTTGGGATTAACAACAATGATGCCAATCCACAGATTATTGTAGTAAGAATATTAGAAAATATGACAAGGAGCTCAGTAAATCATTAAACAGTATTCTTAAGATAGTTATTTTACCTTCTTTTGGTGTCTCTTACAACGTCTAGCACATCACCTTGTACATAGTAACTGTAACTGAATCAACTGATAATTTTACATGGCTTATAGGTAGTCTTCTACACTTGCACATAATGTTTTCTAAAATCAGAGTATAAATTGAATGTAAAAAAAATGAAGTCATAAAAATAAAATGTGTTATAGCCACATGATGGAATATTATTCAGCCATAAAAGGAATGAAATATCAATTCATGCTACCACATGGATGAAACTAAAAAAACATGCTCAGTGAAAGAAGCCAGTCACAAAAGACCACACATTATAATTCCACGTATATGAAATGTCAAGAATAGACAAATTCATACAGACAGAAAGTAGATTGGAGGTTGCCTAGGATTTGGAGTGTTGGGGTAAAACAGAGACTGATCACTTGAGGGTAAGGAGTGTTTTCCTGGGGTCATGAAAATGTTCTAAAATTGACTGTGCTGATGGTTGCAAAACTACATAAAAATAATTTTAAAATTTAATTGTATATTTTAAATGGGTGAATTGTATGGCCTGTGAATTAAATCTCAATACTGTTTTTAAAAAGGGGGAATCAAAGTTTTATGTTTATAAAGGGTTCTACTCCTAAGAGCTAAATATAAATTATGGACTATTTAGGATATCCCTTTACTTGTAGATAAAATCTCTGACAAAAATATTTCGAATACACTTAAGGGTAAAGTGAAATAAAATTGTGGTTTTCAAAATTGTTTTCTCAGAGGTGGACAAAATAAATCTTTTTTGGAAGCCAACGAAACAAAAATAATCTGGAGCTGTCTTGGTTGAAGCAGCGTGTAGGATTCATACACCTCCCACTCAGACCCCTGCCCTTCCTTCAATATTGGCATCTAAAGAATCTCCCCAGCGTTTGGAGGAAATCAAGTTGGAAGTTAAGCAAGAAGCAACACAAAAAACTGAGTAACTACAAAGAAGTAAAAAGTAAAAACTCTGCAAGTTGAACTGTTTGTTAGTTGGCAGGGTACCATGTAATAATATATCAGAATTATCTTGTGTTAGTAAAGATACAAACATTTGAATTCTATTTATGAACTTTGAATTCTGCTTCTGTAATTAGATTTGGGCTTTTTTTTTTTTTTTTTTTTTTTGAGATAAGAGTCCCATTCTGTCGCCCAGGCTGGAGTGCAGCAGAACAATCTTGGCTCACTGCAAACTCCGTCCCCCGGGTTCAAACGATTCTCCTGCCTCAGCCTCCCCAGTACCTGTAGCTGGGATTACAAGTGTGGATCACCATGCCCAGCTGAATTTGTTTTGTTTTGTTTTTTTGTATTTTCAGTAGAGACTGGGTTTCACCATGTTGGCCCAGGCTGGTCTCAAACTTCTGACCCCAAATCATTCACTTGCCTTGGCTTCCCAATGTGCTGGGATTACAGGCATGAACTACCGTGCCCAGGTTGCATGCTTTTTTTTTTTTTTAGATGGAGTCTTGCTCCGTTGCTCAGGCTGGAGTGCAGTGGCGCGATCTCGGCTCACTGCAACCTCCACCTTCCGGATTCAAGCAATTCTCCTGCCTCAGATTCCCAAGTAGCTGGGAGTGTCACAAGCACATGCTGCCATGCCGGGCTAATTTTTTTGTATTTTAGGAGAGAAGGGGTTTCACCATGTTGCCCAGGCTGGTCGGGAACTCCTGAGCTCAGGCAATCCGCCTGCCTCCCAAAGTGCTGGGATTACAGGTGTGAGCCACAGCGCCGCCGCATTTTTTTTTTTTTTTTTTTTAAGAGAATTATTCTAAAGTCAAGATAAGATCTACCTCTAATTTATGTTGTTTTTTTTTTTTTCTTATCTATTTGGATTAGAAATTTTTGTGTTTTTGTTTGTACAACAAAAAATATGTAAACATCCCCAAATAAAAAAATAGGTGCCCTAGATCTGTGATATTGGAAGTGCTGTTTTCCTGGCTCAATACCATTTACTTGGCTAAGAAAAAAAGGGCAGTTTCCAACTCACTTGTAGTTACATAGCCACAGACCCTTCTACTTGTATGGCTTATTAACATCAAAAATTTATATTCTATTATTATATGTGATATATTACACTATACTACATTATAATTATCCCAAAAACAGAACTGATCATTTATTTCTCTTAAACATATTTTTAATATATTTAAGGGTAAAGTAGAATAACACTGTGGTTTTCAGAATTATTTTTTCAGAGGCAGACAAAATAAATCTTTTTTAGAAATCCAAAAAGCAAAACCTTCCCAATTTCCCTATTTCAACTTAACTTTGAATCCTCAGGCTGATATCTCTTTAAACTCAAATTAATAGCCTCTCTTTATAGTCCTAGCTGATAATCAAGGCATAATCTTTCCCCTTTAGACATGAATTTTGGAGCTCCTCCTCCCTGCTAGCTCTTTCCACAGCTACCAACTTTTCTTGAGTCAAGTCTGTTTCTCACACTTTTTCTATGTACTGCTATTAGAATAGTACTCAAGTGCTCTATGATGTTATTTCCTTACTCAGAAACAGAATTGTTCTCTATAGTTCAAATTCCTCTCCATCTCTGTGTGACAGTTAATTTTGTGTCAACTTGATTGGGCCACAGGGTGCCCAGATATTTGGTCAAACATTATTCTGTTTTAGTGAAGGTGTTTTTGGATGAAATTAACATTTAAATTGGTAGACTAGACAAAGGACATAATCGACGATGGGCCTCATCCAATCATTTCAAGACCTGAATAGAACAAAAGGCTGATCTTCCTCAGACTAAGTGAAAATTATCCTGCCTCATGGGACTCAAAACTATGCCATTTGCTCTTCCTGGAGCTATAGCAGCTTCTAGTCTTGAAAGCAGATACCAGCTCTACAGATTTTGGACTAGCCAATGTGTCCATAATCCCATGAAAGGTATCTCCTATTAGTTCCATTTTTCTGAAGATCACTGACTAATATACTGTTTATCCCAACTCTGTAGTACCATTTAATAAGATTTTTTTTTTTTTTTTTTTTTTTTTTTTGGTCAGTGTCTTGCTCTGTTACCCAGGCTGGAGTGCAATGGTGCAAAACAAAGTTCATTGCACCCTCAACCTCCTGGGCTCAAGTGATCCTCCTACCTCAGCCTCCTGAGCAGCTGGAACCACAAGTATGTGCCACCATGCCTTGCTAGTTTTTCAAATGTTTGTAGAGAAAAAGTCTCACCATGTTGCCCAGGCTTCCAGATCATCTCTTATTAGACCTCAAAATATTGTCTACTACAGTGAAATCAATCTATTTGTCAGCTTCTACCCAATTTGCATAATTCCATTGAAATGCTTTTATTAAATAACTGATATGCATTTGTACCACCTACATTTGCCTCTCACATGTATCTCTCCAGCAAGGATGTTAACTACTTTGAAAACAGGAGTCTCTATTTTCTTTACTTCTTTCTACAATGATAACAGAGATTAACAATGTGAAATATAAAGACTATTAAATATATATACTTTATACCTATCTATACCTTAAATATATACAATGTATATTTATATACATATATGTAAATTTATATATATAATCTACCTCTTGCCTACAGTCTGGTACATGCTTTAATGTTAATTTTTGTTTGGTTGGTTTAGGTTTTCCTTAAAAGAATAACATTTTGGGTTAAAATTTGTTTGCCATTTTAAAGTATTCTGCTTCCACTTTCATTTTGCTGTTAGGACACAGAACAAAGTTATAGACAAACTTGAGTCTATATAATTTAAAAGTACAATTGAAAGAATGTTTTAATGTTGGGATGAAGTGCATACTTTACTGTATATTTTTCAAACTCAGTTATATTGCTTTGCTAAAAGTAAATAATATCACCAGGATACCATCTGGTAAAAATCTCTCTGTGGATTAAGCCAGAAAAGGAAGTGAATGAATTTTTATACATTGCATAGTTGTGGTTGCAAAACTGCAGTAAAAATATGTTTTCAATGCACTGGTGTAAGTGAGACTTCAGAGTTCAGCTACCTCATGTGATTTGATCCAAAAGGCTTGGAATATTTAAGACCATATCTCATCAACAGGGAAAAGGAGGAGTGTTTTATTTGCTAGCATTCCTATGACTTGGAAGAAAAAAAAATTTAGGAAATTGAAGTCCATGAACTGGAAAATATGAATTTGGTCTTTTAGAAAGTATTCATTTTAAAAATAATGGGCAGCTACTTAATGATAGGACATAGCATGTCAGAGAAGTCTGAGGCCATATAAGACAGTTGGATAAGATTTGACAGTGTCATTGTGTGCAGCCCAGCCAATGCAAAATGGTCAAATCAGTTTTTACCTCTTTTTTTTTTATTTTAAATAATATGTTATCCAAGTCTTGATCTAGTCCAATGAGTAGAGGAATAGAAATTCTCCCCACCTCTCTAGGGATTCCATTCCAGAGACTAATAGATTTCACTGTCAGAAAACATTTCCCGGATTCAGTCTTAAATTTCTGTTACCTAATTTCATCCCATTACTTGACTATAAACTCTTATACTACCTTTAAAAATATCTTGACTTCTAAAATGTTTGCATCTTACAAATATTTGTAAAATGTTATAACTATACTCAGAGATGATTAAACAATATACATTTTGTTATTTTAATTTTTTAAGGATTAAAGTCTGAAGGCCATTATACATTTATTTTCCAGTCTGAACACTACTCAATTTGCTTATTTGGGGCATGTGCATGCTCCAAACTTATATTCTCTTTGTGATCTCAGCAGCACCATTTAAATAACTTTTATCTTTCAGCCACATGATGTGAAGCTTTTGCATATACAGACTAAAATCTCATTGACTGATTTTACTGCCACATTGCATTACAAGGCCATATATAATTTGCTACCACTGTCATCTCAAAGTCTCTTGGTAATACTGCTTTCCAAATACTGTATATCCTGCCAATTGAATGGCTGTGTTTCTGATTATTTTTCCCCAGATGTATTAGCTACATTTTTCCAGGTTGAATCGCATTTCATTTCCTGCCCATATTTCTAACCACTTTAGGTCCCTTTTATCTGCCCTTACTGGTTTTGTCAACACCATCCAATTTAGCATCATCTGTAAATTTAATTAACATGATGTATATCCTCTCTTATAAAATCACTAATGAAGTTTCTCTGCAATGATTTGTTTATTTTTAAAAACTCTAATGCTGCTTAATGTTTATGATCTTGCTTATAATGTTTATAATCTTAAGAATCCACCACTTTTTTGCCACTTAATATTTGTTTTATTATTTTAGGAGTGGTGCATGATAGACTAACAACAGAATCATGTTCAGGGTCACTGCTATCCTTTTTTGAATATTAGTGCTAAATTACTTTTATGATTGCTTCTGTACATAACAAAGCTTTTACTGACAATTTTCTACCCTGCTGTGTTTTTCCATAAATATGTTCTATTAATAACATCATAGAAGAACAACATTATGATGTTATTCTCATGCCCATGATGTAAAATGGTCAAAGATCCCATATTCCAAATTCTGCTGTGGAGTGAGTTTTTTAAATTTTAGATTCCAATTTACTGTGACAAGAGTTTGTTATATTAAATGAGTAAAGATAAATTTAGAATGTTTCTATTTTAAGTATTTTGGAAATGGTAAGTTGAACCAAGATCAATATGGTTCATATGAACTGAACAAGAGCTATTTTGTTCCTCTTTTATATTTGTAACTGCGATTTCTTTTGAATTTATTGGTAATTTAAAATTCTTTTGAGGTATTAAAACCTACTTTTAATTTCATTTTTATAAGGAAATACATTAGACCTCCAAAAGTATGTTTTGAAACATAATACTAGAAACAACATACATGTATCCACCACCTAGGTTAGGAAAACACCACCACCACCACCACCACCAGTACACCTTATCAGCTATGGAACACATTTTTCCAATTGCTTACCTCTTCTCTCCCTTAGGAGCATCTGATGCTATTAACTTTATAAAAATAATTTACTTTGTTTTGTTTATATATCTATATATGTATCCCTATAGTTAAGATGCATTTTTAAAAAATTGAATATCTCAGACATTTCAGTTATCAATTTCCATCTTACACTAATTTACTTTTTGTAAGTATTTCTCTTTTCCTACATGAATATTTTGCCATGTCTTCAATAATCTTGGAAAAAAGAATACATTCTTTTTTCTTCAATTTTTTCTTTACCTAAATCCCAGCATTAGTTTTACATACCACAGACTTTTCTTTTTCCTATTAATCCATCCTCTTAACTTACATATTTTGGGACAGTTTCTTGTACTCATTTATTGGTGTATACATATTTATAAATTGCTTATTATGGCCCAATTATGGCATATAGATCTGATTTTACATACTTAAGTCGGTAGGCATAACTTGCTTTTTCAGCCAATTTGTATATCTTATTATATTTAAGAAATTAGAAAATTCTTGCGGGTACCTATGACATATATATACATACATATGTATATATATGTCATAGTTACTCATGGTTTTCATCCATGGTTCCTGGCTCATAACTCTCATATATATGTATATACATACATATCTCATATACATATAAGAGTTATGAGTACATATATATACACCTATGATGTATATATAGACATGTCAAGGAGAATAACAAGGAGTAACATGCTTTTTCAGCTAATTCTTATATCTCATTATTTCTAATTTTATATAATAATTTCTAATTTTATCTAATAATTTCTATTATTAGAAATTATTTCTAATTTCTAAGAAATCAGAAAATTCTTGTGGGTACCCATGACATATATATACATACCTACATACATTAATATACATACGTATATATACATACCTATGACATATGGATATATACATCATAGGTACCCATGGTTTTCATCCATGGTTCCTGGCTCGTAACTCTCATATATATATATATATACACACACACACACACACACACACACACGTGTATATATATATGAGAGTTATGAGTACATATATATACATACCTATGACATATGTCTACATATGTCATAGATACCCATGGTTTTCATCCATGGTTCCTGGCTCGTAACTCTCATACACACACACACACACACACACACACACACACACACGTGTATATATATGAGTTATGAGTACATATATATACATACCTATGACATATGTCTACATAGGTCATAGATACCCATGGTTTTCATCCATGCTTCCTGGCTCATAACTCTCATAGCCCTTGTTTGTCTTTCATTATAATGTTGGGGCACTTCAGGCCTCAGGAGCAGGCTTCAGGAGCAAGCATCAGGACAGAGAATCTGTCTCTCTGGCCTTCTCCTGTCCTCCCTTTACCTGCCCAAGGCAGAACTCTGATCTGATTGTGGGTCAAAAGACCCTCATTCCAGAGAAGGTCCTGCACCATACTCTGGAGGAAGAAATGCTGCACAGAGAGGCCAAGAAGAATCTAAACAGGCATTGGTAGATTTTCCCATTCAGCCTATTAATATGAGATTGTACCCTTTTTATTCAATCACATTTCATGCCTATGATTCTTCATTAAAAACCCAAGAAGTACTATCACATTTGGGATTAAGGAAAACAAAACCAAACCAAGAAGACTGGGTTCAAAGAGCTTCTAGATAACTAAACATGTGGAGGTTCCTAGATTATGGCATGCCCAGAGAGTACATGGAAGTTCCAAGCCCTTTCCCCCATTTCCTGCCCTGCACATCACTTCATGTGTGTTCTTCGTAATATCCTTTATAATAAACAAATAAACTAAAGTAAGCATTTCCCTGGGTTCTGTGAGCCGCTTGGCCAGAAGCTCCAGAGGCTTGGACTTGCCACTGGTGTGGGGAGAGGGCTCAGTTTTGGGGACTAAACCCTCAATCCATGGGATCTGATGCTATCTCTAGGTAGATCGTGCTGGAATTTAATTAGCAGACATTCAGCTGGTGTCTGCCGCTTGGTGTGTGAAAAAAAACTCCCTCACCTTTGGTCGCAGAAGACTTCTGCGTCGATGATTGCTGTGGTGGTATGAAAGCAGAGGAAAAACATGCTTAGAGAGTTTTCCCCAAACAGTACCTAAATATAAGATCTCTATTTATTCCCTCATAGATTTAAACTTCTATTATTTTTAAAAATTATTATTTATTTATTTTTTGAGATGGAGTCTCTCTCTGTCACCTGGGGGGAGTACAGTGGCGTGATCTCAGCTCATTGCAACCTCCAGGGTTCAAGCAATTCTTCTGCCTCAGCCTCCCAAATAGCTGGGGCTACAGGTGCGCGCCACCACACCCAGCTAATTTTTGTATTTTTAGTAGAGACAGGGCTTCACCATGTTGGCCAGATGGTCTCGATCTCTTGACCTTGTGATCTGCCCCCCTCAGCCTCCCAAAGCCCTGGGATTAAAGGTGTGAGCCACCACGCCCAGCCTAAACTTCTATTTTTAAATATCAAATTATTCCTATCATAATTTTTTATTCCATTTTAATTTCCATTTCTCATCTCCATATCCATAACTTTAATGTATTTCCATTTGCTAAACAAAAACTCAACTTTCATCCTTATATAGTACTGATATCACATAGTAGAAAGCTGACAAGCTGAAGGCTTTTTCCTATTTTACCAGTTATCTTGTTCATACTTTTAAAATTACACTCAATTATTTAGAGAAAGATGTTCATCTCCATGTGGTTTATGATAGAAACAAAGGGAAACAATCAAAATGTCTAATAATTGGAGATCTAGCTAAATAAAATACAGTACAATCCTACAATAGAATATTAGGAACCTAATTAAAATTGGCCATTACCAGTTTTAGCCTATCAGTGAGAGTCTCTTCACCTAGTAATATCTGAGATATAAAAGCAAATGTCTCAGGGTGGTCCACAACAGTTGAGGGAAAATACGGGTTTACAAAAGCCAAGTCATTACATCTCAAGAGGGACAATTCTGTGGCACCATTCACTCCTCAGAGCTCCCTGGGGGATCAAGCTGAAGTTAGGCTTTTGAAACTTCATCTTTGCCTAGCTTCTATCCTTGCTCTTTTTCCTTCTTTTCTCATTTTCTTTTGAGAGCACTCAATAAATCACTGCACAAGAATCTCTTTCTTGAGTTCTGCTTCTAAGGGGACCCACTGACCCAAAGAATCAGTTACAGAAGTGATCCTAGAAAGCAGGCTCCTAGACTGAGATTCTGGATCACTCAGTGACTGGCTGGCTGTCGAGGACCCCAAAATTAGTGGTGTTTTTGGCATTCTGTAGCAGTAATGCAACTGCTAAAACTTGAACAGGGATGGAATACATGTAGAAAATAATGCATTGGCTTGTGCCATACTTCCAGATTTAACAGGAATTAGTTAAGTGGTAAGTATGTAAGTATTGATACAGGAGTTGAAAAGAAATTACTTGGGCAGATAGTGAGGGTATGTTAGTCCTCGGTAAGGTTTTCCTTTTAATGAAAAGCAGCCCCAAAATCATTTTTTTTTTCCTAACAAAGAGCAACCTGTAAAATTAAGCCGCAGACATAAACAAGCAAGCTGAAAGCTTGCACAGGTGAATGCCAGCAGTTGTGCGTACAGGAATATACTACCTGGGACGAGACATGTTCAATACGGTGGCTCCGTCTTCTCTTTTTGCCAGCCATGTGTACAGTAAGAAGCAGGCAAGATGGAGTCGGCCAAGTGGAAAGTTCATTTGCATAAGATTAGGGTGGGGCAACCAGCCTTCCCCATTGCTATGTAAACATCACACCTAGTCAAACCCATTTGTGAGCTCTACCTAAATCAGATGCTGCCTCCTCAAGCCTGCCTATAAAATCTGCTGCAGTCCTCCACTTTACCTTTTTCAGATGCCTCTCTCTTGCAAGAGAGAGCGAGCTTCTCTCCTCCCTCCTTTCTTCTGCCTATTTAACTTTCTACTCCTTAACCCACCCACATGTTGTTCTTAATCCTCTTGGCGTGAGACAACGAACCCCCAGTATTTACCTGACAACAATGCCGCTTCAGTATCACAGAACTGAATGGCTGTTATCGAGCACTAGTGATACTATGAAGAAAGGAAAGGATGATTAATTACCAATTCAAAACAATGTGTGAAATTCTCTTTTTTTTTTTTGAGATGCCGTCTCGCTCTGTTTCCCAGGCTGGAGTGCAGTGGCATGATCTCGGTTCACTGCAAGCTCTGCTTCCTGGGTTCACACCATTCTCTTGCCTCAGCCTCCCGAGTAGCCGGGACTACAGGTGCCCGCTACCATGCCCAGCTAATTTTTTGTATTTTTAGTAGAGACAGGGATTCACTGTGTTAGTCAGGATAGTCTTGATCTCCTGATTTCATGATCTGCCTGTCTTGGCCTCCTAAAGAACTGGGATTACAGGCATGAGCCACTGACCCAGCCAACGATGTGTGAAATTCTGAGATCTTCATTTCTAAATTGTTTCATAGTAAATTAAATAATAATTAAAGAAAAGCCTCAAAAAGACATAGGAGCATGCGATAATAAACAGTCTTAACCCAAGCCTGTCTCACAGCAAGTTTACTGTGTTAAGAGACTAACCCAAATATTATTTTCCCTGTTCCTAAACAAAAACTATGAATGTTTCTGTGCAGTATTAAAAAAAAAAAAAAGGGGGGGGGTGGCTGGCAAGATGGCCGAACAGGAATAGCTCCCGTCTGGAGGTGCCAGCGAGATCAATGTAGAAGGCAGGTGATTTCTGCATTTCCAACTGAGGTACTCGGCTCATCTCATTGGGACTGGTTAGACAGTGGGTGCTGTCCAAGGAGGGTGAGCCGAAACAGAGTGGGGTGTCTCCTCACTCGGGAAGCACAAGGGGTTGGGGAACTCCCTCGCCTAGCCAAGAGAAGCTGTGAGGGGCTGTACCGTGAGGAAGAGTGCACTCTGGCCCAGATACTATGCTTTTCCCACAGTCTTCGCAACCCACAGAGCAAGAGATTCCCTCAGGTACCTACGCCACCAGGGCCCTGGGTTTCAAGGACAAAACTGGGCGACCATTTAGGCAGACACCGAGCTAGCTGCAGGAGTTTTTTTTCATCCCCCAGTGGTGACTGGAATGCCAGTGAGACAGAATCGTTCACTCCCCTAGAAAGGGGGCTGAAGCCAGGGAGCCAAGTGGTCTAGCTCAGTGGATCCCAACCCCATGGAGCCCAGCAAGCTAAGATCCACTGGCTTGAAATTCTCGCTGGCAGTACAGCAGTCTGAAGTCAACCTGGGACACTCGAGCTTGGTGGGGAGAGGGGCGACCGCCATTTCTGAGGCTTGAGTAGCCCGTTTTCCCTTTACAGTGTAAACAATGTCCCGGGAAGTTTGGACTGGGCAGAGCCCACCACCACCACAATGCCACTGTAGCCAGACTGCCTCTCTAGATTCCTCCTCTCTGGGCAGGGCATCTCTGAAAGAAAGGCAGCAGCCCCAGTCAGGGGCTTATAGATAAAACTCCCATCTCCCTGGGACAGAGCACCTGTGGGAAGGGGTGGCTGTGGGCACAGCTTCAGCAGACTTAAACGTTCCTGCCTGCCACTGAAGACAGCAGTGGACCTTCAAGCACGGTGCTCAAGCTCTGCTAAGGGACAGACTGTCTCCTAAAGTGGGTCCCTGACTCCCATGCCTCCTGACTAGGAGATACCTCCCAGCAGGGGTCAACAGACACCTCATACAGGAGACCTCAGGCTGGCATCTAGTGGGTGCCCCTCTGGGAGGAAACTTCCAGAGGAAGGAACAGGCAGCAATCTTTGCTGTTCTGCAGCCTCTGCTGGTGATACCCAGGCAAACAGGGTTTGGAGTGGACCTCCAGTAAACTCCAGCAGATCTGCAGCAGAGGGGCCTGACTATTAGAAGGATAACTAACAAACAGAAAGGAATGGCATCAACATCAACAAAAAGGACATCCACACAGAAACCTCATCTGAAGATCACCAACATCAAAGATCAAACGTAGATAAATCCACGAAGATGAGGAAAAACCAGCGCAAAAAGGTTGAAAATTCCAAAAACCAGAACACCTCCTCTCCTCCAAAAGATCACAACTCCTCACCAGCAAGGGAACAAAACTGGATGGAGAACGAGTTTGAGAATTTGACAGAAGTAGGCTTCAGGAGGTGGGTAATAACAAACTCCTCCGAGCTAAAGGAGTGTGTTCTAATCCAATGCAAGGAAGCTAAGAGCCTTGAAAAAAGGTTAGAGGAATTGCTAACTAGAATAACCAGTTTAGAGAAGAACATAAATGACCTGATGGAGCTGAAAAACACAGCACGAGAACTTCATGAAGCATACACAAGTATCAATAGCCAAATCAATCAAGTGGAAGAAAGAATATCAGAGAATGAAGATCAACTTAATGAAATGAAGTGTGAAGACAAGATTAGAGAACAAAAATGAAAAGGAACAGACAAAGCCTCCAAGAAATATGGGACTATGTGAAAAGACCAAATCTACATTTGATTGGTGTACCTGAAAGTAATGG